>NW_007254790.1:2695-15569 GCF_000164805.1 Carlito syrichta | reverse complement strand
CGGCACCTTAAACCACCAACCCCCCCAACGGCTGTCTGTGCTTTGGTGCAGGAGTTCCTGAGGCTCCCTGGCCAGGTTCCTGCCAGCTCTCCTCTCCGAGGTGAGAAATGTGACCCAGGCAGGCTGCCCCTCCGACTCAGCAATCAGCACCTTCTGCAAAGAAATGCCAGGGAAACATGACTCACCCAGGGACATTTCTTCACCCCCAGAACCATTTTCTCTGTCTCTAAAGTCAGTCTCAATTTGAACACACTACGTGCAGTTGAGAATCTGTGTAGTATTCTGATGTTTTGGGAGACAGGATCTGGCTCTCTTGTCAAGGCCAGGTCCTGGGGACACAACTGTCGTTCTCTGCCAGCTTCGAAATTGCGGACTCCAGTGATTCTCACCTGTCAGCCTCCAGAATGGTCGGGATGATGGGCAAAATGACACCAGACCACCTGTTTAGATGGGTGTTGAGATGCTGTCTTTCTGCATGACCTGGGCTAGCCTTGAACTCCTGGGCTCCAGGCATCCTCCTGCCTCGTCCTCCAAAAGCACTGGGAATCCAGGCATGGGCCACTGTGTCCGACCTTCTGGTTCATGTTCATGAGGGATCGAGCCTGGGCTTGGTGCCTCAGCCTCGTGAAAGCCAGAGGCCGACCCCAGTCAGCTGATATGGGATGCACCTGGGCAACTTGATGAAAACTTGTCTCTACCCTCCATTCCAAATGGACCTGGCATGGTGGCAAACTCCTGTTGTTCCAGCTCCTTGGAAAGCCGAGGGGGAAGCCTCACTGGAGCCCTGTGGGCCAAGGCTGCCGTTCTAGGAGCGATCCACTGCCCCCCAGCCGGGGCAATGGAGTGAGACCCGAATCAAAAAAAAGGGAAGAAAAGTAGAGCATCCATTTGTGTATGGAGTTGGGATCATTGTAAACAGACAGAGATCTTTTGGGAAGGAGGCCTCAGTCTTGGGCCTAGAGTTCCCAAAAGATGGTGGATCATCAGACAATCGAGCTATGGTTTCAGGAGGTCAAGCTGGGGGACTGCTGGAGCCTGGGAATGTGAGATCAGCCTGGGCCACGTAGTGAGACCTCATCACTCCCCAGAACACAAACACTGGAGTCACTTGTGGTGGCACCCATGGTACAAGCCACACAAGATGCGGTGGCCTCCTTCCCAGGGTGTGCCTTTCCATGGCCCTTGCCAACAGCATGTGCAAGTCCAGGCCAGGCACAGTGGCTCACAGCCATCACACCTGTGCCCTGGGAAGCTGAGGTGGTTGTCTACCTGAGCCCAGGTGTCAGAAACCAGGCTGGGCAATGCAGCCAGAACTAGTCTGGGTGAGAGGTACCCAAAATCGAGTCAAGCGTTGTGACCCTGGAGTCCTGGCTGCTCATGGGCCAAGGTGGGAGGACTGCCTAAGCCTCTCAGGTCAAGGATCCAGGAGCCACGATCATGCTGCTGCAGCCCAGCCCCACCGACACAGACTGCAGCGACAAAAAAGACACCTCCCACGTGCATCATGACGGGGGTCCATGGCTCCCCAGGGAAACGTCCGCGTGAGCAGAGGATGATGGAGTGATCGGGAAAGGATGGGACCCTCCCTCAGCCCGAAGTTGGCAGATCAGAACATGGGCTTGCCCTGGGGTTGCCAGACCGCCTTGATCACTCTGAGCCCGATGGTTACCCTAGCTTGGGGCCATCTTGTCTGTGAGCTCACACACGTCTTTGCCGTGGGGCAAGAGTGTGGAGGGTGGAGGCAAGCCTTCTGGGAGGCATGGCCGAAGGCATGGGACAGACTTTCTCAGTGGCCCCCTTTGAAACCTCTCTTGAATGGCAGATGGGAAAGTGTCTTTTATTCTCCCATCCGGGAGGGTGGCTCTTCATGCTGTGTGGCAGGGATTGTGGTGGTGTTGGTGGTGGTGATTATTATAATTTGGAGTCAGAATCCCACTTTTTTGCCCAGGTTGGAGTGCAGGGGCATGCTAATGGCTACTGTGGACTCCAACTGCAGGGCTCAGGCAATCCTCCCACCTCAGTCTCCCGAGTGTCTGGAACCACGAGCCTGCACCACCACATCCGGCTAATATTTGGATTTATTTTTGATGACCAAGATGAGTTCTTGCCCAGTGTCCCGGCCTGGTCTCGAAACCACAGGCTCAGGCCATCCACTCACATTGGCCTCAGAAGGGCTGTGATGCCAAGCTGAGCCTGGGAGCCGGGTCTTTTGTTGTGGTGGTGGTGGTTGGTATTATTATTCTGAGTCGCAGTCCCACTCTGTCACCCAGGCCAGATCACAGGGACCTGCTCTCAGCCACTGCATTCTCCACTGGCTGGGTTCCGGCGATCCTCCCAGTATGGCTTCCAGAGTGACCAGAAAGACAGGCCTGCACCACCACACTTGGCTCATTTTGTTTGTTTATTGCAGAGACTAGGTCTCGCCAACTGCCCAGGCTTGTCTCAAACCCTGGGGCTCAGGCCAACCTCTCACTTCGGCCTCCCAAAGTGCTGGCATGACATGCCTGAACCCCCATGACTGGACTTCACACCCCTCTGTGGGCCCCACCTCGAGGGGTGCTCCCTTCAGATGACTCAGGATATGCAGAGGGAAGTCAGAATCGCTGCCAAGCCCACCCGAGTGAGTGCCTTGCTCAGGGGTGTGTCTCTGTCAGAGCACCCACAACTCAACCCTCCTCGTTCCCCAGGATGGACCCGCTCACTTCTCCCAGGGACCACCTCGGAGAAAGAGAGCGTGACTTTCAAACCATTGGGGGTGGTGGGGCAGCCAGGAGACTCACTTCTTTCTCCTCTGCACTTAGGGAGGCTGAGACAGGAAGGCAGTTGGAGCCCGGGAGCTGAGAGCATGCTGGACACCATAGCAAGCCCCCACCTCAGCCACAAGCAAAACCTAAAGTATCTTGGGTGAGGACAGGACTTGGCGGGAGGATTGCCTGAAACCCAGAGTTCAAACCAGACAGAGAGACCAGGATGTCAACCAAATGGAAAACCTGTTATTACAGCAGCTTGTGAGGTGGAGGCCTAGAGGAAGGCTCAAGTTGGGTGGTTTTAGAGCAGCCAAGACTATGTGGTGAGGAAACAAGAGAGAGAGAGAGAAACAGAAAGAAAGAAGGAAAGAAGAAAAGAAAGAAAGAAAGAGATTCTGAGTCAACAAAGAAATCTATTTGCCTGCAAACCTTCTGCCCTCAGTCCGTCCCCCCCACCAACCCCACATAGGAGAGTCCCCCAAACTCGACACCTTCCAACCCCAACCACCCCCCAATAGCTGCCCCCACTTTGATGCGGTCCCAGAGGCTACCTGGCCAGGTTTCTGCCAGCTCTCCTCTCCTAGGTGAGAAATGTGCCACAGGTAGGCTGGTACTCTGACTCAGCAATGAAGACCTTATGACAATAAAGGCCAGGACTCATTCCTCACCTGGGGACATTTCTTCCCCGTAAGTTCCAGTTTTTCTGGCTCTAAAGCCAGTAGCCCTTTGAACACTCCATGTACTGTTGAGAATCTGTGTACCATTTTGATGATTTTGGAGACAGAGTCTGACTCAGTGGCCCAGGCTGGGGCACGGGGACACGACCATCGTTTACCGACAGCCTCGAAATCACTGGCTCTGGTGATCTTCCTGCCTAAGCCTCTGGAGTGCCTGGGACGATGGGCACCACAACCCCAGACCCGCTGTTTGGAAGGGTGTGGAGAGGGGCTCTCCCTGTGTGGCCCAGCCTGGCCTTGAGCTCCTCTGCTACAGCCATCTCCTGATTCAGACTTCCAGGGTGCTGGGATTCCAGGTGTGGTTTGCCACTCCCAGCCTTCTGGTTTGGTTTTGATGACGGATCGAGGCCGTACTCAGGGTCTCAACCTCTTCATCCCAGCATTTTGGGGGACTGAGGCCAGCGGCTGGCCCAAGTGAGTTGGTCTGAGACATGTACAGACAACTCGGTGAGATCTCATCTATTCCCTCCATCCCAAATGTACTGGGCGTTTTGGTGCAACCCTGTAATTCCAGCTTCTTTGAAGGCCTGTTGGGGATGGCTCACTGGAGCCTGGCGGGCTGAGGTTGAGCTGGCCAGTAACTAGCCACTGCCCTCCAGCCTGGGCAAAGAATGAGACTCTGACTCAAACAATAAATAATAAAGGAAAGAAAAGAAGAGCATCCATTTGTGTATGGAGTTGGGATCATCATGAACAGAGATCATTGGGGAAGGATGCCACAGTGTTGGTTGTAGAGTCCCAAAAATGGTTGATTGGCAGAAAATTGGGCTGTGGGTTTGAGATGCCGAGATGAGGGATCTCTGGAGCCTGGGAGTTTGAGAACAGTCTGGGTCATATAGTGAGTTCTCGTCACTCCCCAGAATGCAAACACTCCAGTCGCGTGTGGTTACACACACAGTCCCAGCTACACGGGATGCAGTGGCCTCTTTCCCGGGATGTGCCTAAATGTCAACCTCACTGACAGCATGTGCAAGTCCAGATCTGGCACTGTGACTCACAGTCATCACACACATGCTGGAAGAGGTCGCGGTGAGAGGCTACCTGAGCCCCTGGGGTCAGAGATCAGGCTGGGCGATGTGGTCAGATCTAGTCTTGGTGAGAGGTCCCCAAAATCGAGTCCAGTGTGGTAGCCCATGGAGTCTCAGCTGCTCATGGGCCGAGATGGGAGGACCACCTGAGCCCCTCAGGTTGAAGCCCCAGGAGCCACAATCATGCTGCTGCACCCCAGCCCTACCGACGGAGACTCCAGCAACAAAAAGACACCTCCCACGTGTGTCACAACGTGTGTACATGGCTCCCCAGGGAAAATTCCGCATGGCTGGGGGACGATGGAGTGATCGGTAGAGGAAGGGGTCCTCCCCCCACCCAAAGTAAGCAGATCAGACAACCAGAATCTGGTCTGGCCCTGGCATTGCAGGACCGCCTTGATTGCTCTGTGGCCAATGGCTGCCCTAGCTCGGGGCTGTCTGTTCTGTGAGCTCACACACATCTTTGCTGTGGGGCACAAGTGTGGAGGGTGGAGGCAGGCATTCTGGGGCGCATGGCTGAAGGCACGGGATGGATGTTCCTGGTGGCCACCTTTGAAACCTCCTGCGGATGACAGGCATGAAAGTGTATTTTCCTCTCCCATCCCTAAGGGTGACTCCTCGCGCTGGGTAGCAAAGGTTGTGGTGGTGGCGGTGGGGATGATTATTATTATTTGGAGTTGGAATTCCACTCTGTCACGCAGGCTATAGTGCAGCGGCACACTCATGGCAACTATGGACTCCATCTGACGGGCTCAGGTGTTCCTCCCACATCGACGTCATGAGTGTTTGGATCCAAAATCCTGCACTACCACGCAAAGCCAATCCTTGGATTTATTTTGGTGACCTAGACAAAGTCTCACCCTGTGTCACTGGCTGGTCTCAAACCTGCAGGCTCAGGTCATCCACTCACCTTGGTCTGTGAAGGGCCGGCATACCAGTCTGAGCCCCTGAGACTGTGGTTGTGGTGGCAGTGGTTGGTATTTTGATTTTGATTCAGAGTCCCACCCTGTCACCAAGGATGGATCACAGGGGCCTGCTCTCAGCCATCATGGCCTCCACCTGCTGGGCTCTGGCAATCCTCATGCCACAGCCTCCTGCAGCATGCCCAGAACGATATGTGTGTGGTGCCATGCTCGGCTCATTTTGTTGGTTTCTTTTACAGAAGATGTCTCACCAAGGTGCCTGGGATGGTCTCGAAAATGGGAGCTCAGTCTCTCCTCTCTCCTCGGCCTCCCCATGCACCAGGGTGACAGAAGTGAACCACTGCACCGGCCCTCATACCACTCTCGGGGCCCTACCACCAATTCTGCTCCCTTCAGATGACCTGGGACCCCGGAAAGGGCAGCTGGAATCACCCACCTAGCCCACCCTGGAGGAGTGCATGGGGCAGGGGCATGCCTTCACTAGGGCAGCTGCCCATGTGTCTGCCTTATTCCCCAGGGTGGACCTGGTCGATCCTCTCAGGGACTGCCTCAGGGAAAGGGAGGGCATGACTCTCATACCTTGGGGGGTGGTCAGGCAACTCATGCTGCTCTCCATTGCACTCAAGAAGGCCGAGACAGGAAGATAGCTGGAGCCTGGGAGTTGGTACCAGGCTAGACCATAGAAAGCCTCCACTTCAAACCCAAGAAATACCCAGAAAACCTAGAGTGAGGACAGGCCTGGTGGGAGGATCCCCTCAGGCCCAGAGTTCAAGACCAGGCAGGAAGACCAGGATGTTGACCAAATGAGTCCAAGGCCGAGTGGAAGGCCCAAGTTGGGTGGTTTGAGAGCATCCAGGGCTACCTAGTGAGGAAACAAAAGAGAGAGAGAGAGAGAGAAAAGGAAAGAAAGAAATCCATTCTCCTGCAAACCTGCTGCCCTCAGTCTTTCCCCCTGCCCCTGCCACATGTGAGGGTCCCCCAAGCTCAGCACCTTCTAGCCCTAAACCCCCCAATGGCTGCCCCTGTTTTGGTGCAGGAGCTTCCAAGGCTTCCTGGCCGGGTTAGTGCTGCCTCTTCTCTCCAAGGTGAGAACTGTGCCCCAGTCAGGCCGACCCTCCCACTCTGCAGGGAGGACCTTCCACCAAGAAAGGCCAGGGAAACATTCCTCACCTGGCGAAATTTCTTCGCCCCCAATTTCATGTTTTCTGACTCTAAAGCCAGTCGTCCTGTGAACACACCACACGCACTTGAGAATCTGTGTATGATTCTGATGTTTTTGGAGACAGGGTCTGGGTCTGTGGCCCAGAAAGGACCCAGGGACAAGACTGTCATTCACTGCCAGACTCGACGTTGTGGACTCTGGCTATCCTCCTGTCTCAGCCTCAGGAGTGGCCAGAATGACAGCCACCTTGACACCCGATCCCCGTTTAGATGGGTGCAGAGATGGTGTCTCCCTGCACTGCATGGGCTGGCCTTGGGACCCTGGGCTCCTATCATCCTCCCACCTTGACCACCCAGAACGCTGGGATTCCAGGTATGGGATGCTGTGCCAGGCCTTCTGGTTCATTTTTGACGAAAGAATGAGGGTGGGCTTGGGGGTTCAGCCTCATCATCCCAGCGCTTTGGGAGGCCAAGACCAGTGGCCAGCCTGAGTCTGTGGGTCCAGACCCACCCATGCACCTCGGTGAGACCTTGTCTCTACACTCCATTCCAAATGAGTCAGGCATAGTGGCGTGCACCTGTCGTTGTGGCTCCTCGGAAGACTGGGGAAATGTTCTCCAGAGTCTGGCAGGCCGAGGCTGCGGTGGCCAGGAGTAAGAAACTGCCCTCCAGCCTGGGCTATGGAGTGAGATTCTCACTCAAAGAAAAAAAGTGAAAAAGGAAAGAGAAGAAGAGCATCCATTTGTGTATGTAGTTCTGATCATCTTGAATAGACAGAGATCTTTTTGAAAGGAGGCTGCAACCTTGAGCCTAGAGTTCCCGAAAGACAGTGGATCAGCAGACATTGAACTGTGGCTTTAGGAAGCCAAGGCAGGGTACGGCTGGAGCACAGAAATTTGAGACCAGCCTGGGTCACACAGTGAGAACTCGTCTCTCCCCAGAATGCCAACACTGGAATCATGCATGGTGGTGCCTGCAGTCCCAGCTACACAGGATGCAGTGGCCTCTGACCCAGGGTGCCTTTGTTTAGCCCTCACCAACAGCAAGTGCAAGTCTAGGCTGGGCACTGTGACTCATGGACATCATAATAGTGCCCTGGTATGCCAAGGTGTGAGGCTGCCTGAGCCCTGGGGTCAGACTAGGCTGGGCGACAAGGCCAGAACTAGTCTTGGCGAGATGTCCCCAAAATAGAGTCAGGCGTGGTGGCCTCTGGAGTCGTGGCTGCTCGGGAGCTGAGATGGGAGGACGGACTGAGCCCTGCAAGTTGAAGTACTGGGAGCCATAATCATTCTGCCACACCTCAGGCCCGGCGACGGAGACTCTGGCGACAATAAATATACCTCCCATGTGCGTCATGATGGGCGTCAAGGGCTCCCCAGGGAAACTTCCGTGTGAGTGGGGGATGATGGAGATATCGGGAGTGGAAGGGGCCCTCTTCCTGCTCAAAGTTGGCAGACTGGGCGACCGGAACCTGGGCTGGCACCGGCCTTGTCACACCACCTTGTTCTCACTCTGTGCCCGACGGCCTCCCTAGCTCAGGGAGGTCTGATCAGTGAGCTCACACACATCTTTGTCATGGAGCACGAGTGTGGAGCATGGAGGCGGGCCATCTGCGGCGTGTGGCCGAAAGCATGGGATGGATGTGCCTGGTGGCCACCTTTGAAACCTTTTGTGAACAGCAGGCCCAAAAGTGCCTTTTCCTCTCCCATTCCTGAGGGTGACTCCTTGCACTGGGTGGCAGGGGTGGTGGTGGCGGTAGTGGTGGTGGTGGTGATTATTATTATTTGGAGTTAGAATCCCACTCTGTTCCCCAGGCTGGAGTGCAGGGGCATGCAAATGGCCACCACAGACTCTATCTGCTCGGCTTAGTTGATCCTCTCACCTCGGCCCACCGAATGTTTGGAACCACAGGCCTGTACCACCACTGGTTAATCTTTGCACTTATTTTTGATTGTTGAGACGACATCTCACCCCATGTCCCAAGTTGGTGTGGAACCCGTTGGCTGAGGCCATCCACACGCTTGGCCTCTGTATGGACGGGATGCCAGGCTGAGCCCCTGAGCCCGTCCTGTGGTTGTGGTGGTGGTGGCTGTTGGAATTATTATTTTTTTTGAGTTGGAGTCTCACTCCATCACCTGACTGGAGTGCAGTGGCCACTCTCAGCCACTGCAGCCTTGATCTGCTGGGTTCTGGCGATCCTTCTGCCTCAGCCTTCCAAGTAGCTGGAATTACAGGTGCACGCTAACAGGGTCCACTAATTTTTTGATTTATTGTAGAGATGAGGACTCACCAAGTTGCCCAGGCAGGTCCTGAACCCACGGGCTCAGGTAATCCACTCATTTCAGCCTCTCAAAGCGCAGAATTACAGACTGAGCCACCAAGCCCGGCTGGTGGTTGGTATTAATATTATAAGTCAGGATCCTGCTCTGTCACCCAAGACAGAGTGAAGAGGCCCACTCACGGCAACCACAGCCTCCACCAGCACGGCTGTAGTGATCCTCCCCCCACGGTTTCCTAAGTGGTTGGAACAACAAACATGTACCATCATGTTTGGATCATTTTTTTGGCTTTTTGTAGAGATGAGGTCTCGCCAAGTTGCCCAGGCAGGTCTCAAACCCAGGGACTAAGACCATACTCTCACCTCGGTCTCCCAGAATGCCGAGATGACAGGCCTGAGCCCCTGTGCCCAACCTGTGCACCCTTCTCGGGACCCACTGTGAGGACCACTCCCTTCCAGTGACCCGGGAGCCCAGAGAGAGTGACTGCAGTCGCCCACCACGCACTCCCCAAGGGAAGTGCCCGAGGCAGGGTCCTGTGCCCATGGGGGCACCAAACCTCCACCAACCTTGTTCCCCAGGGGTGCCGGGACTGCCTGGTGACTCATGCCTGTCTCCTCGACACTCTGGGAGGCTGAGATGGGAAGATGGCCAGAGACGGGATCTCGAGACCAGGCTGGACATCATAGCAAGCCCCCACCATGACCCCAAGCAAAACCCAGAAAACCTTGGGTGAGGGCAGGCCTCAGTGGGAGGATCGCCTAGGCCCCAGAGTTCAAGACCAGGCAGGAAGACCAGGATATCGACAAGATGGAAAACCTGTGTTCACGGCAGTTTGGAAGACCCGAGTTGGTTGGTTTGAGAGTAACCTGGACAACCTAATGAGGAATGAAAGGAAAAGAAATAAAAGAAAGTAAGGAAGAAAGAAAGAAATACATAAAGGAAATCTGTCAACAAAGAAATCTTTTAATCTGAAAACGTTCTGCCCTCAGTTCTTCCCCTTCCCGCCCCCCCACATATGAGGGTACCCCAAGCTTGACACCTTACAACCCCACCCCTCCCAATGGCTGTTCTGCTTAGGTCAAGGAGTTCCAGAGACTCTCTGGCCGGTTTCCTGCCGACTCTCCTGTCTGAGGTGAGAGTTATGCCCCAAGCAGGCAGGTCGTCTGACACAGCAATGAGGACTTTATACTAAGAAAAGCCAGGGACACATCCCTCACCCAAGGCAATTTCTTCCCCCCAAGGCCCACTTTTTTGGCTCTAAAGCCAGTCACCCTTTGAACACACCCTTTGTACATTTGAGAATCTGTGTATGATTCTGATGTTTTTGGAGGCAGGGTCTGGCTCTGTGGCCCAGGCTAGGGCCAGGAAAGATGACCATCATTCACCACCAACCTTGAAGTCACAGGCTCTGGAAATCCTCCCCCTTCAACCTCCAGAGTGGCTGGAATGACAGGCACCACATCCCCAGAACCCCTGTTTGGATGGGTGCAGAGACGGGGTCTCTCTGTGAGACCTGGGTTGACCTTGAGCATATGGGCTACAGAAATCCTCTCAATTCGGCCTCCAAGAGCACTGGCATTCCAGGCATGGGCTGCCGCTCCCAACCTTCTGGTTCGTTTTTGACGAAGGATCAAGGCTGGGCTCGGGGAACCAAACTAATTATCCCAGCAATTTGGGAGGCTGTGGGCAGTGGCTGGTCTGAGCCCACGGGTCCGAGATGCACCCGGGCAACTCAGCAAGACCTCATCCCTACCCTCCACCCCAAATGAACTGGACGTGGTGGCATGCACCTGTCATTCCGGCTCCTGGGAAGGCCGGTGGGGAAGGATCGCCAGAGCAGTGTGGGCCGAGACTGCAGTGGCCAGGAGTGAGCCACCATCATCCAGCCTGGACAATGGAGTGAGACTCCAATTCAAAAAAAAAATAAAAGGAAAGAAAAGAGGAGCATCCATTTGTGTATCAAGTTGGGATCATAGTATACAGACAGAGATCATTGGGGAAGAAGGCTGGAACCTTGATCATAGAGTTCCTGAAGGATGGTGGATCAACAGACAATTGGCCTGTGGCTTTGGGAGGCCATGGTTGGGGACTGTTGGAGCCGAGGAGTTCGAGACCAGCCTGGGTCACGTAGCGGACCTCATCACTCACCAGAACACAAACATTTCAGTTGCTTTTGGTGGTGCACAGGGTCCCAGCTACATGGGATGTGGTTGACCTCTGTCCCAAGGTATGCCTTTGTGTCACCCCCTCCAACAGCATGTGTGAGTCCAGGCAGGGCACCGTGTCACATTGTTGTCAGTCCTGCTCCCTTGGAGGCCGAGGCAGGAGGCTACTTGAGCCCAAGAGTCAGAGACCAGCCCAGATGATGTGGCCAGACCTCGTCTGGGTGAGAGATACTCAAAATAGAGTCAGGCTTGGTACACCCGGTAGTCCCGGATGCTCAGGGGCTGAGACAGGAGGACCAACTGAGCCCCGATGGTCGAGGCCCCGAAGTCACAATCCTGTTGCCACACCCCAGCTCAGCCGACAGAGACTCCAATGACAAAAAAGACGCCTCCCACGTGCATCACAATGGGTGACCTTGGCTCCCCAGTTAAAGTTCTGCATGGGTGGGTGACAAACGAGTGATTGGGGGATGAAGAAGCCCTTCCCCCACACGAAGGTTGTAGACCAGGTGACCAAACCTGTGCTGGCTGCGATATTGCTGGACTGTCTTGATCACTCTGCCCACGACTGCCCTAACATGCAGGGGTCTGTTCCATGAGCTCACATGTGTCTTTGTTGTGGGACACGAGTGTGGAGGGTGGAGGACAGGCATTCTGGTGCCCGTGACTAAAGGCGCAGGCCAGATGTGCTGGTGGCCACCTTTGAAGCCACATGAAAAAGACAGTCCAGAAATTGCCATTTCCTCTCCCATCTCTGAGTGTGACTTCTCGCACTGGATAGTAGGGTTGGTGATGGTGGTAGTGGTTGTGATTATTATTATTTGTTGACAGAATCCTACTCTATCACCCAGGCTGGAGTGCAAGGTCACACTAACGGCCACCGTGGACTCCACATGCCAGGTTGAGATGCTCCTCCTCTCTCCACCCCCCCAAGTGGCTGGAAGCACAGGCCTGTGCCAACACACCCGGCTAATCTTCGGTTCATTTTTGCTGACCGAGAAGAGGTTGCCCTGTGACCCGAGCTGGTGTCAAACACACAGACTCAGGCCATCTCCTTGCCTGGGCCTTCGAAGGGTTGGAATGTCAGGCTGAGGCCCTCAGCCTGGCCTGTGGTTTGTGGTGGTTGTGGTGGTAGATATTATTCTGAGTTGGACTCCTGTTCTTTTGCCCAGGCCAGAGTTGAGGGGGTCACCCTCAGACACAATGGCCTTAATCAACTGGGCTCTGGTGATTCTCCCTCTGGCATCCAGAGTGGCCGGAAGGACAGGGGTGCACTACGAGGCTTGGCTCATTTTTTTGGCTTCTTATGGAGATGAAGTCTTGTCAAGGTGTCCAGGCTACTCTTGAACATGGGGGCTCAGGCTCTCCTCTCGCCTCAGGCTCCCAGAGGGCCAGGATGACATGCATGAGCCCCTGTACCCAGCCTCTACACACCTCTTGGGGCCCCACCACAAGCCCCACTACCTTCTGATGACTCGGGACCCTGTAGATCATGGCTGGCATCACCACCCAAGCCCTCCACAGGGGTAGCATCTGACTCAGGACTGTGTCTCCACCAGGTTGTCCACCCCTTCTCCCGCCTCATTCCCAAGGGTGAACCCACTGGCTCCTCCAGTGGACCACCTCAGGGAAAGGAAGGGGAGATGCAAACGTTTGGGGGGGGCGAAGATGGCCAGGCCATTCATGCTTGACTCCTTGGCACTTGGGGAGGACGAAATGGGAAAATGGCCAGCATCTGGGAACACCAGACCAGGCTGGACACCATCGCAAGTTCCCTACTTGACCTTAAGCAAAAGTCAGAAAACCTTGGGTGAGTGCAGACCTCAGTGGGAAG
>NW_007254790.1:1011-2209 GCF_000164805.1 Carlito syrichta | reverse complement strand
CAGGCTGCAGTGGCTGGGAGCGGCCACTGCACTCCAGTCTGGGTAACAGAGTGAGACTCCAACTCAAAAAAAAAAGGAAAGAAAGAAAGGAAGCAAGCAAGCAAGAAATCCATTCTCCTGCAAACCTTATGCCCTCAGTCTTTTCCCCTGCCCCCCACATTTGAAGGTCCCCTAAGCACGGCACCTTGCAGCCCTAACCCACCCCCCAGTGGCTGCTCCACTTTGGTGCAGGAGTTCCCAGGCTCCCATGTCGGATTCCTGTCAGCTCTCCTTTTGAGGTTACAAATGTGCCCCAGGCAAGTTGACCCTCTGACTTGGCAATGAGGACCTTCTGCCAAGAAAGGCTAGGGAAAAGTCCCTCACTCGGGTACATTTCTTCCTCTGCAATCCCATTATTCCTGATCTAAAGTCAGTAGCCCTGTGAACACACCACGTGCAGTTTAGAATCTGTGTACAATTCTGAAGATTTTGCAGACAGAGCCCGGCTCTGTAGCTCAAACTGGTGCCCATGGTCATGACCATGGCTCATTGCCAGGCTCAAATTCTTGGACTCCGATGATCCTCCCACCTCAGCCTCCTGAGTGGCTGGGACGATGGGACCCTTGACCCCAGACTCTCTGTTTCATTGGGTGCAGAGATGGAGTCTCCCTGCATGGCCCAGGCTGGCCTTAGGCTCCTGTGCTCCAGTCATCCTCCCGCCTCCGACTCCCAGAGTGCTGGGATTCCAGGCATGGGCTGCCATGCCAGGTCTTCTGGGTCATTTTTGATGAAGGATCGAGGCCAGGCTCTGGTGCTCAACCTCGTCATCCCAGCACTTTGGGAGGACAGGCCAAAGTGGTTCAGGCCGACCTGAACCTATGTCTGAGAACTGCCCAGGCAACTTGGCGACACCTCATCTCTACCCTCCATCCCAAATGAGCTGTTTGTGGTGGCACATACCTGTTGTTCCAGCTCCGATGAAAGGCTTGCCAGAGCCTGGCAGGCTGAAACTGGGTTGGCTGGGAGCGAGCCACAGCCATAAAGCCTGGGTGAAGGAGTGAGTCTCCAACTCAAAGAAAAAAAGGAAAAAAAAAGAACAGCATCCATTTGTGTATGGAGTTGGGATCATTGTGAACAGACTGATCATTTGTGAAGGAGGCCCCAGCCTTGGGCCTAGAAATCCCAAAAGATGGTGGATCAGTAGAGAATCAGGCTGTGG
>NW_007254790.1:0-693 GCF_000164805.1 Carlito syrichta | reverse complement strand
CCAGAGTCCAGGTTGCTCGGGAGTAAAAGTGGAACACCTCAGCTCTGCAGTTCATGGCCCTGGAAGCCAGAATCATGCTGCTGTGCCCCAGCCTGGTCATCGGAGACTCCAGCGACAAAAAAGACACCTCCAATGTGTGTCACGACAGGCATTCATGGATCCCCAGGGAAAGGTTTGTGTGGCCGTGGGATGATGGAGTGATCAGGAGTGAAAAGGTCCCTCCCCCCACCAGAAGCAGGCAGACTGGGCTACTGGAACCTGGGCTGGCTGCAGCATTGCCAGAACTCCTTGATTGCTTTGTGCCTGATGGCTGCCATAACTCAGGGCAGTCTTTTCCTCGAGCTCACACATGTCTTTGCTGTGGGGAGTGAGTGTGAAGGGTGGAGGCAGGACTTCTGGGATGCGTGGCCGAAGGCCTGGGACAGACATGCCCGGAAGTCAACTTTGAAACCACCTGAAAAGACAGGCAGGAAAGTGCCTTTTCCTCTCCCATCCCTGAGGGTGACACCTTGCCCTAGGTGGCGGGGTGGTGGTCGTGTCAGTGGTGATTATTATTATTATTTGGGAGAGGGGAATCCTTCTCTGTCACCCCAGCCTTAGCACAGTGGGCATGCTCACGGACTCTGGGGACTGCACCTGCCCTGCTCAGGTGATCTTCCCATCTTGGCCCACTGAGTGGCTGGAACCCCAACC
>NW_007254789.1:1676-9562 GCF_000164805.1 Carlito syrichta | reverse complement strand
CGGAGCAAGTAGCTCTGAAAATGTAGGGCCCCAGAAGCCCAGATTGCAGATTAAACCTTTTCAAGAGGACCTGTAGATTCCGGAAAATGAGAACCCCTAGAACCGGATTTCCTTTTAATTCTCAGTTAGATGCCCTGAATTTTCCTGCCGATTTGGATTCCAAATTCAGTATATTAAAAGACAGATGCGCAGAAGTTTCCTAGTTTCGTGTGTTCCAGACTCCTGGTTGCCATTAAGAGTACGTAGTAAACATTTGGCAAGTGCAAAACCCTTGTTCTTTATCAAAGTATAAAGAGACAGGGAAGGGGAAGGATTACAGGGTTCACCTTAAGATCAGAGTTACATCCAAGTATGGCAAGAAGATTCTTTTTGTCCTGGAATCTGGCCTTAGTTGTTCTGAGGAACCTAACGAACTTAGAGTTCCCAATATCATTTACCACTTTTAAGAGGACCAGAATGTTGCTGGAGTCCTGAAATGACTGATTCATAATATCCGAATGTTAAATTGCTCTGAAACAAATGGGGAGCCCAAAGATTTCTTTCTTGTTTTTCCCATAGCAGACAACCTGGGAATTTTCTAGACTGAGGGGGCGAATAATAAGTGATTCTTTTTTCGTACTTAGTTGGAGGTCATGTAGTGTCCTGTATGTGAGGACTCTCTTTCCCTAGATTCCTGTTTCGAAACCCTGATTCTTGTTTAGCCCTTAGTAAGAAGTCATGTAGTTTTTTTGATAGAGGAACTGTTGAAAACAGATTTCTTCTCTTTTATTAGCAAGAGGACATATAGTTTCCTGTTTATGAGGATTCCTATTGCCCATATTTATGCCTCGAATCCCTGATTATTCTTTAGCCCTCAGCATGGTGCACTGTAGATTTTCAGGACTGAGGACTCATAGAACCCAGATTCCTTATTTTTAGCAACAGCTGTGTAGTTACCTGTATATGAGTACTCCTGTTCACAGATACATGCGTCGAAAGCTTGATTCTTGTTTATATCTTACGAAGAAGCCATATATTTTTTTGGATATTGAGAAAACATGTCACCCACATTCCTTATTCTTTCTTAGGAGAAGTCAGTGCATTTGTCTGTATATGAGGATTTCATTTCCCTAGTTTATGCTTCAAAAACCCAAATTCGTGTTTAACCCTTAGCAAGAAACCCTGAAGTTTTATTGTGATGGAGGACACATGTAAACCAGATTCCTTATTCTCCTTTAGCAATAGACAGTGCAGTTTCCTGTGTATGAGGACTCCCGTTATCTGATTCCTACTCCCAAAACCTGAATGGTGGTTATCTCTTAGCAAAACATTCTGTCACTTTTTGGGATGGAGGCCTGTTCTCAGCAGGACGCCAAGATATTTCCTGGTGATCTAGAATTCCTGTTGCGTGGATATCAAGAGAAAGACTATCATAAACTTGTTGAGGAATTGGAACCCAAGATTCCTCGTCCATTTTCAATAAACTCACTAAAATTGTGGCGACATAGGAGCCCAGATTGCTGATTAAACCTTATCAAGAGATTTTGTAGATTTAGGCGATTGAGAACTCCAAGAACCGGATTCAATTTCCGTTCTCAGCAAGATGCCCTGAATTTCCCTCTCCATGTGGATTCCAAACCTCTGTGTGCAAAAATGCAGATGCCCAGATGTTTCCTAGGGACGTGGAATCCATGGATCTTGGTTACATTTTAATAGTTCGTACTAAATATTTGGCAACTACAAAACCCTCGGCCCCTTTACAAATAAAGTACAAACGGAAATTTAAGGATTTCCAAGTTCATCTTAAGACCAAAGTTACATGCAAATACGGAGTATGATTCTTTTTTCTGGGAAACTGGCCTTAGATGTTCTGAGGATCCTAAGGGACTTGTACTACCAGACACCGGAATACAGCTGTCAAGAGGATCAGAATGTTGCTGGAGTCCTGAAATGACTGATTCATAATACCCACAAGCCAAATAACTCCGAAATATGAGACGAGCTTGATGCCTGGATTCTTGTTTTTACCGCAACAAGACACGTTGAGAATTTTTCGGATTGTGGACTAGCATATCACAGATTCCTCATTCTTCTTTACCGAGGGGCTGTGTAATGTCCTGTATATGAGGACTCCCGTTCCCCAGAATCCTGTTTGGAAACCCTGATTCTTGTTTTGCCATTATCAAGATGCCTTGATGATATTGTGATGGACGAACTGTGTAAAAGAGCTTTCTTAGTTCTCCTTAGCTAGATATCATATAGAGTCTGCATATGAGGACTGCTATTACCTATGTTCCAGCTTCTAAACGCTGATTCTTGTTTAGCCCACAGCAGATGACCTGTTGATTTTAAGGACTGAGGACTGCTATAACCCCAATTCTTTTTCACCCTTGACAAGGGGCTGTGTATTTTCCTGCATATTAGTACTCTCATTAGATACATCCTGTTTCGAAACTCTGGCTCTATTTAGAACTTTTCAAGATGCTCTGTAGATTTTTGGGACTGAGGACTCATGCAACCCAGATTCCTTATTCTTTCTTAGCAGTAGATCATGTAGTTGCCTGTAAATAAGGACTCCATTTTCCATATTCATGCTCGAAAACACCACGATTCGTGTTTAGCCCATAGCAAGATGACCTTAAGCTTTTTTGGGATTGAGGACCCGAGTAACGCAGATTCCTTATTCTTACCTAGCAATAGGTAATGAAGTTTTCTTTATATAAGGACTCCCATTACCCAGATTCCTACTTCAAAAACCTGATTTGTGGTTACGTCTTAGGAAGATGGCCTGCAGTTTTTGGTATTGAGGACTGATATAAGGAAGACTCCTTATTGTTCCTTAGTAATATGACATGTAGTTTCCTGTGTATGACGACTTCCATTACCCAACTCCTGCTTCACTCGGCAGGATGCCAAGACTTTTTCTGGTGACCGAGAATTCCAGTTTCCTCGATATCAAGGGAAAAACGTCCATATTTTTCTTTGGGAACTGGAATCCAAGATTCCTGGTTCCCCTTCACAAGACCTTCCCAAAATGTGGGATATTCTAAACCCAAAATCCCAATTCCTACCTGCCTACCCACAAGAATGTTCTGTACTTTGAGGTCACATGAATCGAGGAATTTTGTACCAATGTACCTTTTGATTGTGGGGATTATGATTACGGTCGTAGATGGTCCCTGGAAACAAAAGGATTTTTAGGGCCAAATCCTTGATTACAACTAACTAGAGGACCAGACAAATCCTGCGGATGTGTAATGACAGACTTACCATATCCAAGGAGCAAGTAGTTCTGAAAATGTAGGGACCCAGAAGCCCAGATTGCTGATTAAACCTTATCAATAGGACCTGTAGAATCCAGGAAATGAGAACGCCTAGAACCGGATTTCCTTTTTATTCTCAGTAAGATGCCGTGATTTTTTCTGTCGATTTGGATTCCAAATTCAGTATATCAAAATACAGCTGCCTGGAAATTTCCTAGGTTCGTGGATTCCATGATTTCTGGTTACCATTAAAAGCACATAGTAAACATTTGGCAAGTGCAAATCCCTTGTCCCGTCTCAAAATAAAAAGAGACACGGAAAGGGAAGTATTACAGGGTTCACCCTAAGAGCAGAGTTACATCAAATATGGCAAGTTGATTCTATTTCTCCTGGAATCTGGCCTTAGTTGTTCTGAGGAACCTAACGGACTTGGAATGCCCAATTCCATTTACAACTTTTAAGAGGAACAGAATGTTGCTGGAGTCATGAAATGATTGATTCATACTATCCAAATGCTAAATTGCTCTGAAACATTTGGGTAGCTCGAAGATCTGTTTCTTGCTTGTCCCATAGCAGACAACCAGGGAATTTTTAGGATTGAGGGCGCGTACAAAATGATTCTTTATTCGTACTTAATTGGAGGCCATGTAGTGTCCTATATGTGAACCCTCTATCTCTTGATTCCTGTTTCGAAACCCTGATACTTGTTTAACCTTTAGTAAGAAGTCGTGTAGATTTTATGATAGAGGAACCGTGCAAAACAGATTTCTTCTCTTTTATTACCAATAGGCCATGTAGTATCCTGTATATGAGGATTGCTATTACCCACATTCATGCCTCGAATCCCTGATTCTTCTTTAGCCGTCAGCAAGATGCCCTGTAGATTTTCAGGACTGAGAACTCGTATAACCCAGATTCCTTATTTTTAGCAACAGCCGTGCAGTTACCTGTATGTGAGTACTCCTGTTCACAGATATATGCGTCGAAAGCTTGATTCTCCTTTAGATCTTACGACGACGCCGTGTACTTTTTTGGAGATTGAGAAAACATGTCTCCCACATTCCTTATTCTTTCTTAGTAAAAGCCAGTGCATTTGCCTGTATAAGAGCATTTCATTTCCCTAGTTTATGCTTCAAAAACACAAATTCGTGTTTAGCCCTTAGCATGAAACCCTGAAGTTTTATTGGGATGGAGGACACGTGTAAGCCAGATTCCTTATTCTCCTTTAGCAATAGACAGAGCAGTTTCCTGTATATGAGGAATCACATTATCCAGATTCCTACTCCCAAACCTGAATGGTGGTTATCTCTTAGCAAGATGGTCTGTAGGATTTTAGAATGGAGGCCTTGTGTAACCACGATTCCCTTTTCTTCCTTAGCAACAGGTCGTGTAGTGATTTGTATATGAGGATGCCTGTTACTGAAATTCCTGCTTCATTCTCAGCAAGACTCCAAGACATTTCCTGGTGACCTAGAATTCTAGTTGCTTGGATATCAAGAAAAGACTCCCATAAAGTTCTTGAGTAATTGCAACCCAAGATTGCTGATCCCTTTTCAAAGACACACTGAAAATGTGGCGGCATAGAAGCCTAGATTGCTGAAGAAACTATATCAAGAAACTTTGTAGATTTAGGTGATAGAGACCTCCAAGAACTAGATTCCCTTCCGTTCTCAGTAAGATGCCCTGAATTTCCCTGTCCATGTGGATTCCCAAACTCTATGTACAAAAATGCAGATGCCCAGATGTTTCCTAGGGACGTGGAATCCATGGATCCTGGTTACATTTTAAAAATATGTACTAAAATTTTGGCAACTGCAAAATCCTCAGTCCCTCTACAAATAAAGTACAAACGGAAATGTAAGGATACCAAGTTCATCTTAAGACCAAAATTACATCCAAATACTGCAATATGATACTTTTTTCCCGGTAGTCTGGCCTTAATTGTCCCAAGGAATTAAGGGATTTGTACTACCAGATACCTGATTACAACTCTCAAGAGGACCAGAATATTGCTGGAGTCCTGAAATGACTGATTCATAATACCCACAAGTCAAATATCTCTGAAACATGAGACGAGCTCAAAGCCTTGATTCTTGTTTATACTGCATCAAGACGCCCTGATAATTTTTCGAATTGTGGATTAATGTATCAAAGATTCCTTATTCTTCCTTAGCGAGGGGCCATGTAATGTCCTGTATATGAGGATTCCCTTTCCTCAGAATCCTGTTTAGAAACCCTGATTCTGGTTTTGCCATTAGCAAGATGTCATGTAGATATTGTGACGGAGGTACCATGTAAAAGAGGTTTCTTAGTTGCCCTTAGCTAGAGATCATATAGATTCTGCATATTTGGACTGCTATTACCTATGTTCCAGCTTCTAAACCCTGATTCTTGTTTAGCCCACAGCCGATGACCTGTTGATTTTAAGGCCTGAGGACTGCTATAACCCCGATTATTTTTCTTCCTTGGCAAGGGCTGTGTATTTTGCTGTACTTTTGACTCTCATTAGATACATTCTGCTTCGAAACTCTGATTCTTTTAGAACTTTCCAAGGTGCTCTGTATGTTTTTGGGATTGAGAACTCGTGTAACCCAAATTCCTTACTGTTTCTTACCGAAAGGTCATGTAGTTGCCTGTAAATAAGTAATCCATTTTCCCGATTCGTGCTCAAATACACCATGATTCTTGTTTAGCCCATAGCAAGATGACCTTAAACTTTTTTGGGATTGAGGACCTGAGTAACGCAGATTCCTTATCAATAAGCAGTGAAGTTTCCTTTATGTGAGGACCACCATTACCCAGATTCTTACTCCAAAAACCTAATTCGTGATTACGTCTTAGGAAGACAATCTGTAGTTTTGGGACTGAGGACTCACATAAGGAAGATTCCTTATACTTTCTTACCAATATGTCATTTAGTTTCCTGTTTATGACGACCTCCATTACCCAGCTTCCTACTTCACTCTGCTGGATGCCGAGACAGTTCCTGGTGACCGACAATTCCAGTTTTGTGAATATCAATAGAAAGAAGTCCATAATGTTCTTTGGGAACTGAAATCCAAGATTCTTGATTCCCCTTCACAAGACCTCCCCAAAATGTGAAATATTCCACACCCAAAACCACAATTCCTACCTGCCCAGCCACAAAAATTTTCTGTACTTTGAGGTCACCTGAATCGAGGAATTTTGTACCAAAATACCTGTTGATTCTGGGGAATATGATTATGGTCGTAGTTGGTTCAAGGAAACAAAAGGTTTTCTAGGGCCAAATCTTGGATTACAACTAACATGAGGACCAGAAAGATCCTGAGGATCTGTAATGACAGATTTAGCATATCAACGGAGCAAGTAGCTCTGAAAATGTAGGGACCCAATAGCCCAGATTGGTGATTAAACCTTATCAAGAGGCCCTGTAGATTTTGGAAAATAAGAACTCCTAAGATCGGATTTCCTTTTAATTCTCAGTACAATGCCCTGATTTTCTTGTCGATTTGGATTCCAATTTTCAGTATTTCAAAAGACAGATGCCCAGAAGTTTCCTAGGAGTGTGGATTCCATGAATCCTGGTTACCATTAATAGTATGTAGTCAACATTTGGTAAGTGCTTAAAACTTGATCCTTCAAAAAACAAAAAGAGACACAGAAGGGGATGGATTACAGGGTTCACCTTAAGACCAGAGTTACATCCAAATATGGCAAGAAGATTTTTCTTTCCAGGAAACCGGCCTTAGTTGTTCTGAGGAACCTAACGGACATGGAGTGCCCAATATCATTTACAACTTTTAAGAGGACAAGAATGTTGCTGGAGTCCTGAAATGACCGATTCATAATATCCGAATGCTAAATTGCTCCGAAACATTTGAGGAGCTCGAAGATCTGTTTCTTGTTTGTCCCATAGTAGACAACCTGGGAATTTTTTGGATTTAGGGTGCATACAAAAAATGATTCTTTATTCGTACTTATTTGGAGGCCATGCATTGTCCTGTATGTGAGGACTCTCTATACCTTGATTCCTGTATTGAAACCCTGAAACTTGTTGAGCCCTTAGTAAAACGTCATGTAGATTTTTTGATAGAGGAACCGTGGTAAACAGATTTCTTCTCTTTTATTACCAGTAGGCCATGTAGTTTCCTGTATATGAGGACTGCTATTACCCTCATTCATGACTCAAATCCCTGATTCTTCTTTAGCCGTCAGCAAGATGCCCTGTAGATTTTCAGGACTGAGGACTCGTATAACACAGATTCCTTATTTTTAGCCACAGTCGTGCAGTTACATGTATATGAGTACTTCGGTTAAGAGATACATGTTTTGAAAGCTTGATTCTTGTTTAGATCTTAGGAAGACGCCATATAATTTTTGGAGGTTGAGAAAGCATGTCAACCACATTCCTTATTCTTTGTTAGGAAAAATCAGTGCATTTGCCTGTATATGAGGATTTCATTTCCCCAGTTCATACTTCACAGCTATCAAGAGGACCAGAATATTGCTGGAGTCTTGAAATGACTGATTCATAATACCCACAAGCAATATATCTCAAAACATGAGACGAGCTTGAAGCCTTGATTCTTGTTTTTACCACAGCAAGACACCCTGAGAATTTTTCAGATTGTGGACTAGTGTATCACAGATTCTTTATCTTCT
>NW_007254789.1:0-908 GCF_000164805.1 Carlito syrichta | reverse complement strand
AGGACTCATATAAGAAGATTCCTTATACTTCCATAGCAATATGACGTGTAGTTTCCAGTATATGATGACCTCCATTACCCAGTTTCGTGCTTCACTCTGCAGGATGCCAAGACAGTTCCTCATGACCGAGAATTCCAGTTTTTTGGATATCAAGAGAAAGACGACCATAAAGTTCTTTGGGAACTGGAATCCAAGATTCCTGGTTCCGCTAAACAAGAACTCCCCAAAATGTGGAATATCCGAAACCCAAAACCCCAATTCCTACCTGCACACCCACAAGAATTTTTTGTACTTTGAAGTCACCTGAATCGAGGAATTTTGTACCAATATACCTTTTGATTCTGGGGAATATGATTATGGTCGTAGATGGTCCCAGGAAACAAAAGGATTTCTAGGGCCAAATCCTTGATTACAACTAACAAGAGGGCCAGAAAAATCCTGAGGATGTGTAATGACAGATTTAGCGTATCCACGCAGCAGGTAGCATTGAAAATATAGGGATCCAGAAGCCCAGATTGCTGATTAATCCTTATCAAGAGGCCCTGTAGATTCCAGAAAATGAGAATTCCTAGAACCGGATTTCCTTTTAATTCTCAGTAAGAATCCCTGATTTTTCCTGCCGATTTGGATTCCAAATTCAGTATATCAAAAGACAGATGCCCAGAAGATTCCTAGGTTCGTGGATTCCATGATTCCTGGTTACCATTAAAAGTAAGTAGTAAACATTTGGCAAGTGAATACCCTTGACCCGTCTCAAAATAAAAAGAGACAGGGAAGGGGAAGGATTACAGGGTTCAACTTAAGACCAGAGTTACATACAAATATGGCAAGAAGATTCTTTTTGTCCAGGAATCTGGCCTTAGTTTTTCTGAGGAACCTAACGGACTTGGAGTGCCCAATACCATTTA
>NW_007254788.1:1870-2915 GCF_000164805.1 Carlito syrichta | reverse complement strand
GACTTAATTATCTAGCCAGTCATCTAGGCAATTGATTTAACTAGGTCACTACCTAGCTAGCCAGCTGGCAAACCAGCTGAATTAACTAGATGTTTTAACTAGCTGGTCTGATTTCTAGCCAGTTGGATTAACTAACTTGCTACATATCTAACCAGCTGACTATCCAGCTGATTCAAATAGGCAACTTATCTTGCTAGCAAGCTTTCTAGCAAGCTGACATAACTGGCAAGCTACCTACCTAGCCAACTGGCTAGTCAACTGACTTAACTTGGTCACTTAACTATCTAGACTGCTGGCTAGACAGCAGACATAATTAGCTAGCTACTTAGCTAGCATACTGGTTTGCCAGCTGACTTAACTAGCTGAATTAACTAGCTAGCCAGTTGGCTAGCCAGCTGAATTATTTGCCTAGCTACCTAGCTACCCAGCAGGCTAGCCACTTGACTTAACTAGCTGACTTAATGAAGTAGCCAGCTGGCTACCCTGAAGAATTACCTAGCTAGATACCTAGCTAGACAGGTGAATAGCCAGCAGAATTATCTAGCTGAAATAACAAGACACCTGATGCCTAGCCAGCTGACTTAACTAGCTAGCTACCCAAGCTAGACAGGTGGCTAGCCAGCTGACTTAACCAGCTGAGTTAACTAGCTAGCCAGCTGATGTAAGTAGCTGACTTATCTAGCTAGCTACCTAGCAAACCAGCTGACTTTACTAGCTGAAATTACTAGCTAGCTTTCTAGCTAGCTATCTAGCAAGCAAGTCGACTTAACTAGCTGATAACAGGCAAGCTACCTAGCTAGCCTGTTGACATTGCTATCTGAAATAACTAGTCAGACAGCTGTCTAGCCTTCTGAATTAACTAGCTTTTTAACTAGCTGTCGAGCTGGCTAGCTAACTGACTTAAGGAGGTGACTTAACTAGCTAGTCAGCTGGTTAGCCAGCTGAATTAAATAGTTGATAAACAAGTTAGGCAGCTGGCCAGCCAGGTGACTAATCTAGCTGGCATTACTAGTTATCCAGCTGGCTAGCAGCTGACTTAACTAGG
>NW_007254788.1:0-739 GCF_000164805.1 Carlito syrichta | reverse complement strand
CTGGCAAGGAAGCTGGATAGCCAGCTGATTAAATAGCTGACATAACTAGAGAGTTTGATGGCTAGCCAGCTGACATAATTAGCTTCCTACTTACATATTCTGCTGGCTTGCTAGCTGAATTAATTACTTACTACCTAGTTAACCTGCTGTCTAGCGTGCTGACTTAACTAGGTTACTTATCTAGCTAGCCAGCTGGCTAGCCAGCTGCCTTAACTAGATAGTTACTCTGCTAGGACACTGGCTAGCCAGCTGACTTATCTAACTAACTTAACTAGCTAGCCAGCTGCCTTATCTAGCTGACTTTACTAGTTAGCTACCTAGCTAGCAAGCTGATTTAACTAGCTGACTTAACTATCTAACTACCTAGCTATAGAGCTGGCTGGCCAGATGACTTAACTAGCTGACTTAATCTGCTAGCCTGCTGGCTGGACAGCTGATTAACTAGCTAGCCAGCTGGCTGGCCAGCTGAATTAACTAGCTGTCTTAACTAGCTAGCTAGCTGGCTAGCGGACTGACTTGACTAGCTAGCTACCTAGCTAGCCAGCTGGAAGCAAAACTGAATTAACTAGCTGACTTAACTAGCTATCCCGCTTGAAGCCATCTGACTTAACTAGCTTGCTACCTAGCTAGTCAGCTGGCTAGTCAGCTGAATTACCTACTCGACTTAACCAGCTAGCCAGATTTCTAGCCAGCTGACTCAACTGGATGACTTAGCTAGTGAGCCTGATGGTTAGCCAGC
>NW_007254787.1:2382-3010 GCF_000164805.1 Carlito syrichta | reverse complement strand
AAAAAAAAAAAAGGAAAAAAACAGAAGAGCATCCATTTGTCTATGGGGTTGGGATCATTGTTAACAGAAAGTGATCATTTGTGAAGGAGGAGCCAACCTTGGACCTAGAGATCCCGAAAGATGGTGTGTTGGCAGACAATTGGACTGTGGCTTTGGGAGGCCCAGGTGGTGGTCCACCAGAAACTGGGTATTTGAGACCAGTCTGGGCTACTTAATGAGATCTAGTCCCTCCCCGGAACGCAAACACTCAAGGAGTGTGTAGTGGCGCCACCAGTCCCAGCAACATAGGATGCAGTGGCCACCATCCCGGGGCCTGCTTTTGTGTCTCCCCCACCGACAGCACATGTGAGTCCACATCAGTCACCTTGGCTCATGGCCATCAGCCCGGTGCCCTGGGAGCCTGAGGTGGGAGGCTGCCTGTGCCCAGGGGTCGGAGACAGCCCGAGAGACATGGTCAGACCTTGTCTCAGAGTGACGTCCCCAAAATCGAGTCAGGCATGGTGGTGCCCGAAGTCATGATCATGCCTCTGTGCCCCAGCCTGGCCGACGGAGACTCCAGCGACAAAAAAGACGCCTCCCTTGTTCATCACTATGGTCCGCCAGCATCTCCAGGGAGAGGTCCGAGTGG
>NW_007254787.1:0-755 GCF_000164805.1 Carlito syrichta | reverse complement strand
CCCTCGGAGACATGTCTTCCCCCCCAGTCCCATTTTTTTCTGGGCTTTCAAGTCAGTCACCCATTGAACACACCATGCACAGTTGAGAGTCTGTGTATGATTCTGATGATTTTGAAGACAGGGTCTAGCTCTGTGGCCCAGCCTGGGTTCTGGGGACACGACCATCATTCACTGCCAGCCTCGAAATACTGGGCTCCAGCGATCCTCCCGCCTCAGTGTCCAGAGTGGCTGGGACGATGGGCACCATAACCCCAGACCCCCTGTTTGGATGGGTGAGGAGAAGGGGTCTCCCTGCATGGCCTGGACTGACCTTGGGCTCCTGGGCACCAGCCGTCCTCCTGCCACAGCATTCAAGAGTGCTATGATTCCAAGCATGGTCCACCATGCCCGGTCTTCTGGTTCATTTTCGAAGAAGGATAGAGGCCTGGGTCTGGGCCACAGCCTTTTCATCCCAGTTCTTTGGGAGACAGGTTAGCAGCCAGCCTGATTCCACAGGTCCAAAATATGCCTGGACAATTCAGTGAAACCTTGTCTCTAACCTCCATCCCAAATGAGCTGAGCATGGGGGCACACACCTGTCGTTCTGGCTCCTCAGAAAGCCGAGGGGGGAGACTCCCCAAAGCATGGCAGGAAAAGGCTGTGGTGCCCAGGAGCAAGCCACCGCCCTCCAGCCTGTACAACGGAGTGAGACTCCACTAAAGAAAACATAAGGAAAGAAAAGAAGAGCATCCATTTGTGTATGCAGTTGGGATCAT
>NW_007254786.1:2091-2891 GCF_000164805.1 Carlito syrichta | reverse complement strand
CAACATCACAGCCCAATTGTCTGCTGATCCATAGTCTTTTGGGAACTCTAGGCACGAGGCTGGGGCCTCCTTCTCAAGTGACATCTGTCTGTTCACGATTATCCCAATTCCATACAAAAATGGATGCTCTTCTTTTTTTCCCTTTTTTCAGTTTTTTTCTTTGAGTCGGTGTCTCACTCCATGGCTGAGGCTGGAGGATGGTGGCTCACTTCCGGCCACCGCAACTTCAGCCCAATGGGCTATGGCGAGTCTTCCCAGGCCTTCCGAGGAGCCACAACAACAGGCGCATTCCACCATGCCTGGCTCATTTGGGATGGAGGGTAGAAACGTGGTCTTACCAAGTTTCCAAGGTTGGATTCATTCCATGGGCTAGGGCCGGCTGCTAGCCTCGAACTCCCAAAGTGCTGGAATGACGAGGCTGAGCCCCCTAGCCCAGTCTCAATCCTTTGTCAAAAGTGAATCAGAAGGCCTGGCACGATGGCCCACTCATGGAATCCCAGTGCTCTGGGAGGCCAAGGCAATAGGATGGCTGAAGCCCAGGAGCCCAAGGCCAGCCCAGGCCACAAAGGCCCGTCTCCACACCCATCCAAACAGGGGGTACGTGGTTGTGGTGCCCCTCTTCCCGGACACTCTGGAGTCTGAGGTGAAAGGAACACCAGAGCCTACAATTTGGAGGTTGGTGGTGAACAACGGTCATGTCCCAGAGGACCAGCCTGGGCCACAGAGCCAGATCCTGTCTTGAAAATATCAAAATCATACACAGATTCTCAACTGTGCATGGTGTGTTCACAGGGTGACTG
>NW_007254786.1:0-678 GCF_000164805.1 Carlito syrichta | reverse complement strand
CACCATCACCACCCCTGCCACTCAGCGTGAGGAGTCACCTTCAGGGAAGGGAGATGAAAAGGCACTTTCCAGCCTGTTGTTCATGGGAGATTTCAACGGAGCCACTGGGCACGTCCATCCCAGCCTTTGGCTACGTGCCCCAGAAGGCACGCCTCCACCATCCACACGCATACCTCACAGCAAAGACATGTGTGAGCTCACAGAACAGACGGCCCCAAGCTAGGGTGGCTATCGGGTGACAGAGCGATCAATGCGGTCCTGCATTGCCTCCACCAACCCAGGTTCCAGTCACCCTGTCTGCCATATCTGCATGGAGGGAGGGCCCCTTCCTCTCATGATTTCTCCAATGCACCCCACTGACGTGGACCTTTCCCTGGGTGCCATGGATGCCTGTCATGATGCACATAGAGGGGTCTTTTTGTCACCACAATCTCTGTCACGAGGCTGGGGTGTGGTGGCATGATCGTGGCTCCTTGGACCTCAACATGCGTGACTCAGGCAGTCCTCCTGCCACAGCTCCAAAGCAATTGGGACTCTGGGGGCCACCACACCTGACTCGATTTTGGGGACCTCTCACCGAGATGAGGTCTGGCCATGTCACCTGGGCTGGATTCAATCCCTGGTCTCAGGCAGCCTCCCTCCTCAGCCTCCAAGGACGTGGGGCTGAAGACTGTGAGC
>NW_007254785.1:4304-5549 GCF_000164805.1 Carlito syrichta | reverse complement strand
CTTAGCAAGAGGCTCTGTAGCTTTTTTGATGGAGGATTCGTGTACCCAAGATTCATTATTATTCCATACCAACAGGTCGTGTAGTGTTCTGTATATGAGGACTACCATTACTGAAATTCCTGCTTCATTCTCAACAAGACGCCAAGACATTTCCTGCTGTCCTAGAATTCCAGTTGCCTGCATATCAAGAGAAAGAATCCCATAAAGTTCTTGTGGAACTGGAACCCAAGATTCCTGGTTCCCTTTTCTAAGAACACCCTAAAAATGTGACGACATAGATGCCCAGATTTCTGACAAAACCTTTTCAAGAGACCTTGCAGATTAAGGCGATTGAGAACTTCAAGAACCTGATTCCATTTCCGTTCTCAGCAAGATGCCCTGATTTTCCCTGTCTATGTGGATTCCAAAATTCTGTACAAAAATGCAGATGCCCAGATGTTTCCTAGGGACGTGTAATCCATGATTCCTGGTTACATTTTAAAAATTCATACTAAATATTTGGCAACTGCCAAAACCCTCGGCCCCTCTCCAAATAAAAGAACAAACGGAAATTTAAGAATTTCCAAGTTCTTCTTAAGACCAGAGTTACATCCAAATACGGCTGGAAGATACATTTGTTCGGGGACTTTGGCCTTAGTTGTCCCAAGGAACCGAAGGGACTTGTACTACCAGATACCCCTTTACAACTCTCAAGAGGACCTGAATGTTGCTAGAGTCCTGAAAAGACTGATTCATAATACTACAAGACAAATATCTCCAAAACATGAGACAAGCTCGAAGCCCTGATTCTTATTTATCCCGTACCAAACACCCTGAGAATTTTTCGGATTGGGGACTAGTGTATCACAGTTTCCTTATTCCTGCATAGCGAGGCTCCGTGTAATGTCCTGTATATGAGGACTCCTTTTCCCAAGAAGCCTGTTTGGAAACTCTGATTCTTGTTTAGTCCTTAGCAAGATGTAATGTAGCAATTGTGAAGGAGGAACCGTGTAAAACAGGTTTCTTATTTCTCCTCAGCAAGAGATCGTGTAGATTATGTATTTGAGGAATGCTATTACCTATGGTGCAGCTTTTAAAACCTGATTCTTGTTTATCACACAGCAGATGGCCTGTTGATTTTTAGGACTAAGGACTGCTATAACCCCGATTCTTTTTCTTCCCTGACAAGAGGCCATGTATTTTCCTGTATAATAGGACTCTTATTACATAGATACTGTTTCGAAACTCTGAATGTTTTTAGCCCAT
>NW_007254785.1:1982-3796 GCF_000164805.1 Carlito syrichta | reverse complement strand
CAGGATGCCGATACAGTTCCTGGTGATCGAGAATTCCAGGTGTTTGGATATCAAGAGAAAGAAGCCCATAATGTTCTTTGGGAACTGCAATCCAACATTCCTGGTTCCCCTTCACAAGACCTCCCAAAAATGTGGAATCTTCAAAATCAAGCATCCCAATTCCGACCTGCCCACCCAAAAGAATTTTCTATAGCTTGAGGTCACCTGAACTGAGGGATTTAATACCAATATGTCTTTTGATTCTGGGGAACATGATTATGGTCGTAGATGTTCCTAGGACATAAAAGGATTTGTAGGGCCAGATCCTTGATTACAACTAACAAGAGGACCAGAAAGTTCCTGTGGATCTGTACTGACAGATTTAGTGTAACCATGGTGAAAGTAGCTGTGAAAAATGTAGGGATCATGAAGCCCAGAGTGCTGATTAAACCTTATCAAGAGGCCCTGCAGATTCCAGATAATGAGAAATCCTAGAACCGGAAATTTTTTTTTCTCAGCATGATGCCCTGATTTTCCCTGTCAATGTGGATTCCAAACCCTGTATACAAAAAAACAGTTGCCAAAAAGTTTCCTACGGCCATGGAATGAATGATTCCACGTTAACTTTAAAAATACATACTAAACATTTAGCAACTGCAATACCCTTGTCCCCTCTCAAAATAAAAAGAGACACGGAAGGGGAAGGATTACAGGGTTCACCTTAAGACCACAGTTGCATCCAAATATGGCAAGAAGATTCTTTTTGTCCTGGAATCTGGCTTTAGTTGGTCTGAAGAAACTAACAGACTTGGAGTGCCAGATACCCGTTTCCAACTTTCAAGAGAACCAGAATGTTGCTGAAGTCCTGAAATGACCTGAAATGACCGATTCGTAATATCCACATGCTAAATTGCTCCAAAACAATTGGGGAGCTCGAAGCTCTGTTTCTTGTTTTTCGCATACCAGACACCTTGGGAATGTTTTGATTGACGACTCTTTCAACAAGGATTTTTTTATTCATCCTTAGTTGGAGGCCATGTAGTGTCCTGTATGTTAGGACTCTCTTTCCCTACATTCCTGTTTCAAAACCCTGATTTTGTTTAGCCCTTAGTAAGACGCCATGTAGATTTTTTGATACCGGATCCATGGAAAACAGATTTCTTGTTTTTTCTTTGCAAGAGGCCATATAGTATCCTACATATGATGACTGCTATTACCCACATTCATGCCTCGAATCCTTGATTCTTCTTGTACCGTCTGAAAGATACCCTGCAGATTGTCAGGACTGAGGACTCGTATAACCCAGATTCCTTCTTTTTGCAACAGGTGTGCAGTTGCCTGTATATGAGTACCCCTTTTCCAGATACATGGATGGAGGACTGCTATAACCCCATTCTTATTCTTCTTTGGCAAGGGGCTGTGTATTTTCCTGTATATTAGGACTCTCGTAACATAGATCCTGTTTCATAACTCTGATTCTTTTTTAGCCCATTCCAATATTCCCTGTTGATTTTTGGGATTGAGGACTCGTGTAAACTTGATTCCTTATTCTTTCTTAGTGAAAGGTCATGTAGTTGCCTGTATATAAGTACTCTCTTTCCCCAGATTCATGCTTAAAACCCTGATGCTTGTTTAGATCTTTGGAAGACGCTGTGTAGTTTTTTGGCAATTGAGAACACATTTCACCCAGATTCCTTATTCTTTCTTAGGAAATGTCCGTGCAGTTGCCTGTTTATGAGTATTTCATTTCCCTAAATTATGCTTCAAAAACCGAAATTCGTGTTTAGCCCTTAGCATGACACACTGAAGTTTTTTGGGGGGATGTAGGACACGTG
>NW_007254785.1:0-821 GCF_000164805.1 Carlito syrichta | reverse complement strand
CCAAGATGTCATGTAGATATTGTGATGGAGGAACCGTGTAATACAAGTTACTTATTCCTCTATAGCAAAAGGTTGTGTAGATTCTGTACATGAGTACTGCTATTACCTATGTTGCAGCTTCTAAACCCTGATTATGTTTAGCCCACAGCAGATGGCCTGTTGATTTTTAGGACTGGGGACTGCTATAACCCCAATTCTTTTTCTTCCTTGGCAAGGGGCCGTGTATTTTCCTGTATATAAGGACTCTCATTACATAGACCCTGCTTCGAAACTCTGATAATTTTTTAGCCCTTTCCACGAGGCCCTGTAGATTTTTGGGATTGAGGACTCGTGAAACTGAGATTCCTTATTCTTTCTTAGCAAAAGGTCATGTAGTTGCCTGTATATAAGGACTCCATTTCCCGAGATTCATGCTTAAAACACCCTGATTCGTGTTTAGGCCATAGCACGACGACCTGAAGCTCTTTGGGGATTGAGGACACGAGTAACGCAGAATCCTTATTCTTACCTAGCAATAAGCAGTGAAGTTTCCTGTATGTGAGGACTCCCATTACCCAGATTTCAAATTCAAAAACCTGATTCGTGGTTACCTTTGAGGAAGACGGCCTGTAGTTTTTGGTAATGAGGACTCATTTAACCAAGATTCTTTATACTTCCTTAGCAATATGACGTGTAGTTTCCTGTATATGACGACTCCAATTACCCAGCTTCCCGCTTCACTCTGCAGGTTGGAGAGATATTTCCTGGTGACCGAGAATTCCAGTTGTTTGTATGTCAAGAGAAAGCCTCCCATAATGTTTTTGGGAACTGGAATCCAAGAT
>NW_007254784.1:125679-126495 GCF_000164805.1 Carlito syrichta | reverse complement strand
CAAAAATTTTTGATAAACTCCAGCTCCCCTTCTTGATAAAAAACCCTTGAGCATCTAGGTATACGGGGAACATACCTCAAAATAGTAAAAGCCATCTACGAGAAACCCACAGCGAGCATACTCCTAAATGAGCAAAAATTAGAACCATTTCCCCTGAAAACTGGAACAAGACAAGGAAGCCCACTCTCACCCCTCCTGTTCAACATAGTATTGGAAGTCCTGGCTCAAGCAATCAGAGAAGAGAAGGCAATCAGGGGTATCCAAATAGGAAAAGAGGAAGTCAAGTTATCTCTCTTTGCAGACGACATGATTGTATACCTTGAAAACCCGAGAGAATCTGTCAAAAACCTCCTTACACTGAAAAAGACCTTTGGCAAAGTCTCAGGATACAAAATAAATGTACAAAAGACAATCGCATTTCTCTACACCAATAATAAACAAACAGAAACCCAAATAAAAAACACAATTCCATTCACCATAGCCACAAAAAAATTGAAATACCTTGGCATCTTCCTAACCAGAGACGTGAAAGACCTTTACAAGGAAAACTACAAAACACTGCTCAAAGAAATCAAAGTTGACACAAACAAATGGAAAAATATCCCATGCTCATCGATCGGAAGAATCAACATTGTGAAGATGTCCATCTTACCTAAGGCAATCTACAAATTCAATGCAATACCCATCAAATTACCAGCAACATTCTTCTTAGACCTAGAAAAAACAATCAAGGAATTCATATGGAAACACAAACGTCCAAGATAGCCAGAACAATCCTCAGCAAAAAAAAAACAAAGCAGTGTATCACACTACCAG
>NW_007254784.1:33707-124229 GCF_000164805.1 Carlito syrichta | reverse complement strand
ATGGGGAAACACCCCATATCAACAGGATGCCTGAATGAAACGCAATTGTATACCTAACTCTTAACTGTACCCCACAACTTCACAATTAAAAAAAAAAAGGAGAGAAGATAGGCAAGTGGGACCTTATCAAACTAAAAACTTCTTCAAAGCAAAGGAAGCCATCAAGAGAGTGGGCAGACAGCCCACAGAATGGGAAAAAATATTTGCTAACTGTATATCTGACAAAGACAACATTCAGGACCTATAAGAAACTCAAACATTCCAAAAGGATAAAAACAAAGAGCCTCATTAAAAAGTGAGCAAAAGACATGAATAAATACATCTCAAAAGAAGGTATATGGGCAGCCAAAAGACACATGAAAAAGTACTCAGCCTCACTAATCATGAGAGAAATGCAAATCAAAATCACATTGAGATAGCACCTAACCCCAGTAAGAATGGCCATCATTAATAAAACAAACAATAACAGATTCTGACAAGAATATAGAGAAAAAGGAACACTTCTACACTGCTGGTGAAAATGCAGACTAGTGCAACCTCTTTGGAAGACATTGTGGCTGTTTCTTTTTTTTTATAATCAATATTTTATTATGATGTTGTGGGGTACAATTAAGGGTTAGGTATGCAAATACATTTCATTCAGGCACCCTATTGATAAGAGGTGCTTCCCCATCCCCAGACAGATATTTGCTACCCTTAATCCCATCTCCCCCCTCCCCATAGTCAGTCATTTTCTTATAGTATTAGGTTGGATATTCAAGGTCCATTATATGAGTGAGAACATGTGATACTCGGACCTTTGTTTTTGTGAGAGGTCACTCAGTATTATAGACTCTAGTTCCATCCATGTTGCTGCAAAATTCATGATTTTGTTCTTTTTTATGGCTGCTTGAAACAGGACCCCTATCTATCCCCATGCACAAAGGTTAACTCCAAATGGATCAGAGACCTAAATGTAAAACCCCAAACTATAAGAACTTTAGAAAATGAAGGACATACCCTCATGGAAATCGGAACTGGCCTCCAATTCCTTAACAAGACCCCAAACCCACAGATCATAAGAGAGAGGATAGACAAGTGGGACCTTATTAAGTGGCTGTTTCTTAAAGAACTAGACATTGACTTTTCATGTGACCTCTACTGGGAATATACCCAGAGGAACTCAAACCATTTTACATAAAAGATACTTGCACATACATGCTTATTGCAGCATTATTCACAATAGCAAAATCATGAAACCAACTGTGCTGCTCACCAAAATTGGACTGGATTAAAAAAATTGTGGTACATATGCACAATAGAATATTACTCAACCATAAAGAAGGACAAACTTAAGTACTTCACAGCAAATTGGATGGATTTAGAGTCTATCATACTCAGTGATCTATCACAGAAACAAAGAACAAAGTACTACATGTTCTCACTCATAGGTAGACCCTGAACATTTATCATAATTCTATAAGAAAGTGATTGACAGCCGAGCTTGGTGGCTTAGCCTGTAATCCCACGCCTTTGGGAGGCTGAGGTGAGTGGATTGCCTGAGCCCGCGGGTTCGAGACCCGCCTGGGCAGCGAGACCTCATCTCTACAATAAATCAAAAAACCAGCTGGGTGTGGTAGCGCATGCCTGTAATTCCAGCTACTTGGAAGGCTGAGGCGGAAGGATCGCCGGAGCCCAGCAGGTTGAGGCTGCGGTGGCCAGAAGCGGCCATTGCACTCCAGCCCGGGCAACATAGTGAGACTCCAACTCAAAAAAAAAAAAAAAGAAAGAAAGAAAGTGATAGACAGTAGCAAGATACTGCTGGGGTCGGATGGGGGAACACAACATCAGTAAGGGTACTTGATCACAACCCAGGCAAAATGGGAACTAAAAGGAGGCCAAAACTTCACCTAAATGTATACCTAATTTTGAATTGTACCCAAATTTAAAGTTAAATAAAATCTATAAAGGCATAGAGAATTGTATAAAGGGCATTGGAGATTCAGAAAGGGAAGGATGGGAAGAAGAGGGATGAAAATTTATATATCAGATACAATGGGGTTGTATGGTGCATTGTATGTAATGGGATTATAGGTATATTTAAACCCAAGACTTCTTCACTATAAAAAGCAGTCATGTAACCACATTCATTTATACCTTTAAAGCTATTTAAATAAAGAAAATTATATTTGAAAATGGTGCACAGGAAAATAAGCCATTTATGTGCATTTTATCTCCCCTATAGACTCCAAGTATCAAAGACTCCAACTTCAATTTTCTGCCACAGAAACAATATTTTAACCTTTTATTCTAGCAGGAAAAATAATTGCTGGATTACAGAGTAAGTATGAGAATTGGAGACTGCATAAAGTAGTCTTCATTAAGCAAATATCTATGATTATACAACAAAGATATAGCTAGTATTCAACTATAAAACCATGTAAACATGAATTTGGGATGGAGTTGAGACATACTTTTCTATTTCTCATTTCTTAACTTTAAATATTTGGGGTACAATTCAAGTTTAGTTACATATGTAACCATCGTACAGATAAAGCTTGGGTGACTCTTTGGTCCCTGCTTCACCCAGTTTGTGATGGGGTATCCATATTGATGTTGTGTACCCCCTCAAACAGTGTCCCACTACTGCTGATCCCTTCTTATACTATTATAATAATGTTCAGGTCCCACTTATAAGTGAGTACATGTGGTACTCAGATCTTTATTTCTGTAGTAGATGACTATTATAGACGTCAGATCTGTTCAGAATGCCGCAAAGTCCATGATCTTATTATTCTTTACGGCTGCAAAATATTCCAACATGTATACGTACCATATTTTCTTTCTCCAGTTCACTTTTGACGGGCAGCACAGCTGGTTCCATGATTTTGTTATTGTGAATAATGCTTCAAAAAAACATGAGTGAGCAGGCATCCTTTTCATAGAATGATTTGAGTTCCTCTGGTTATATTGTCAAAAGGGGGATTCCTGGGTAGTATGGAAGGTCAAATTTTAGATATTTTAGGAATTGTCACAATTTTGCACAGAGGTTATACTAATTCACACTCCTATCAACAATGTAAGCATTTCTTTTTCTCCACATCCTCTCTAGCATATGTTGTTATTTGAGTTATTAATGATGGCCATCTTGACTGGTATCTCAGTGTGTTTTTAATTTGCATTTCTTTGATGATTAATGATGCTGAGCATTTTTTCATGTATCTGTTGGCTGTTCATATGTCTTCTTCTGAGAAGTCCCTATTCATACATTTTGCCCACTTTTTAATAAGGTTATTTGGGGTTTTTTTGGTTTGGGGTTTTTTTCCCCCCTTTTGGCATGTTTGAGCTCGTTGTAGATCCTGGATGTCAGGCCTTTGTCAGATATACGGTTGACAAATATTTTTTTCCGACTCAGTGGGCTGTCCCCCACTCTCTTGATGGTTTCTTTTAGCTTTGCAGAATCTTTTCAGTTTGATGAGGTCCCACTTGTCTATCTTATCTGTTATGGCATTCACTTTTAGAGAATTATCAACAATTGGTTGCCTACTCCAGTGTGCCTAAGAGTGTTTCCCATGTTTTCTTCTATGATTTTTATAGTTTGAGGTTTTACATTTAGGTCTTTGATCCATTTAGAGTTGATTTTTGTGTATGGTGAAAATTGTTTCAGTCTTTGCATGTGGTCAGTCAGTTTTCTCAGCACCATTTACTAAGTAGGTTCTCCTCTCCCCAGTGGTTGTTGGTGGAGGCTTTGTCAAAGATGTGTTGATTGAGAAGCTGAGGTTTCACTTCTAGAATCGCTATCATGTTCCACTGGTCTATATGCCTGTTCTTGTACCAATATCATGATGTTTTGATTATTTTAGCCTTATAGTAGAGTTTAAAGTCTGAAAGTGTGATACTTCCCACTTTGTTTCTTTTGCTAAGGATTATTTTGGCTATTCGTGGTCTTACATGCTTCCATATGAATTTCTGTATTGTCATTACCGAGTCTCAGAAGACTGATGTTGGTAATGTATTGGGTATTGTGTTTAATCTGTAAATTTCTTTTGGTAGAATGGACATTATAAGAATGTTAGTTCTTCCAGTTCATAAGCATGGGATATTTTCCATTTGTTTGTGCTTCTTTGATTTCTTTGAGTCGTGTTTTGTAGTCTTTATTGTAAGAGTCTTTCACATATCTGGTTGGGAAGATGCCAAGGTATTTCTATTTTTTTTTTTTTTTTTTGGTCTATTGTTAATGGGATTGTGCTTTCTATTTGATTTTCTGTCTGTTTGTTGTTGGTGTGTAAGAAATGTGATTGTCTATTGCACATTTATTTTGTACCCTGAGACTTTGCCAAAGTCCTTTAATAGTACAAGGAGGTTTTTTACAGAATCTCTTGGATTTTCAACATATAGAATCATATCAACAGAAAAAGGGATTTCCTTTTTTTAAAATTTCCTTCTCTTGTCTGATTCCTCTAGTTAGGACTTCCAACACTATTTTGAACAAGAGAGGTGAGAGTGGGCTGCCTTGTTTTCAAAGGAAATGCTTCCAATTTCTGTCCATTTAGCAATATGTTGGCTGTGAGTTTATCATAGATGGCTCTTACTATGTTGAGGTATGTTCCATCTATGCCTAGGAGTTCAAGGGTTTTTATAAAGATGGGATCCTGGGTTTTATCTAAAGTTTTTTTTTTTTTTTTTTTTTAAGTATCTAATGATATAATCATGTGTTTCTTGCTTTTATATCTGTTGATGATTTTAATTACATTTATGGTCTTATTCTTGTTGAACCTGCCCTGCATCCTAAGTGAAGCATACTTGGTCGTGGCGGATGAATGTTGAGATGTATTGTTGGATTCGATTGGCTAGAATCTTGTTGAAGTTTTTTCATCTATGTTCATCAGAGAAATTGGCTTGTAACTTTTTTTCTTTGTTGGATCTTTACCTGGTTTGGGTATCAATGTTATGTTAGCTTCATAAAATAATTTGGAGAAGGTTCAATCTTTTTTGATTGCCTAGAATACTTTCAATAGGATTGGTATCAGCTCCTTATTATATGTTCTATAGAATTTCACTGGAAATCCATCTAGTCCAGAACATTTTTGTAGGCAGTTTTCTTATGACAGAGTCAATTTCCTGGGTTATTATTGGTCTATTTAGGGACTCAATGTCTTATTGTTTCAACCTTGAGAGGTTGAGTGATGTCAGAAAACCCTCCATTTCATTCAGGCTTTTGAATTTGTCCCCATACATGTGTCCATAGTAGTCTCTGATAATCTTTTGCATTCCTTCAGAATCAATTGTGACTTGATCTTTTGAATTTCTGATTGTTTTTATTTGGGCTTCTTCTTTTTCTTGGTCAAACTGGATAGGGATCCATCAATTTTGCTTATTCTTTCTAAGAACCAGCTTTTTGTTTTGTTGATGTTTTCTATAATATTTTTGTCTTCTGTGTTCCATATTTGGGCATTTACATTGAAGATCTGGATTCTTTGCTGAATTAAGGTTTGATATGCTTGTCTTTCCCGCTCCCTTAGGTGATCTGTTAAGCTGTTAACTTGTGATCTTTCTATTTTCTTGATGTGTGATCATAGAAATATAAGTCAACTCGTAGTACTGATGTCATGGCATCCTAGAGGTTTTGGTAAGATGTGTCTTTATTTTCACTTGTTTCCAGAAGCTTTTAATTTCTTTTTTGATTTTTGTGTTGACCCATGAGCTGTGCAGCATGATACTGTTTAGTGTCCATGTTTTGGGGGGTTTGGGGAGATTTTGTTAGTGTTGATATTTATTTTTATTCCACAGTGATATGAAAAGGTGCATGATCTTGTGAAATTTTTTTATGCTTGAATTATGACTGAGGATGTGATTTATCTTGGCATACATTCCATGTGGTGAAGAGTAGACTATATATTTTGTGGTTGTTGGGTTGAGTGTTCTGTAGGTATCTATTAAGCCCATTTGGTCAAGTGTCAAGTTGAAGTTTTAGATCACCTTGTTGATTTTTTTGCCTCGATGATCTATCTAGGGTTCTGAGTGTGGTATACAGCTATGATAGTGTTAGAGTCAATATTTTTTTTTAATTTTCTCAGTAGCTGCTTTATGAAAGCTGGTGCTCCTGTGTTGAATCAATATATATTTAGAATGAACATTTCTTATTGATGAATTGAAACTTTAATCATTATGTGGTATCTCTCAACATCATATTTAGTTTTTGATAGCTTAAAGGTTGTTTTGTCTGATATCAAGTTCATGACTTCTGCCTTCTTTTGTATCCTGTCTGCCTGAAAACTTTTTCCCTATTTTAACTATATGTCTATGAACATCCTTTATTGTGAGATGTGTTTCCTGCAGACAATAAATCGTAGATTTGTGTATTTTTATCATGTTTGCTATTCTATGTGTTTTCAGTGGTCCATTTAGTGCACTCACATTCAGGCTGGTTATTGAGATGTGAGAGTTTATTCCTGTAATGAGGCTCTTATAGAGTTATTTGTTGTTGTTTATTTGTCTGTTGGTTTTCTTTTGATTTTTGGTTTGGTATATGTGTGTGTTTTCAATTTGAAAGTCATGATGTGTGCTGTGTTGATTCTCTGTTTTCCTGGATTCCTGGGAAGAATGTGGTCAATCTGTTCTTTCTTCTGTGGTTAATACTTTCTTATGTGTCTCTTGTAGAGCTAGTCTAGAGCAGTGTAAACTCTTAGGCATTGAATGTCAGGGAAGGATTTTAATTCTCCATCACCAATGAAAGTTAACTTAACTGGATAGAAAATTATTGATTGGAATTGTTTGTACTTGAGAACTTTGAAGACTGGTCTCCAGTCTCTTCTAGCCTGTAGTGTTTCTATAGATAAGTGTTGTTATTCTAATTGGTCTTCCCTAGTAAGTAGTCTGACTTTTCTCTCTCACTGCCTTTAGGGTTTTTTGTTTTATAGTTATTTTGTCTAAGCAAATTGCTATATGTCTAGAAGTTGGTTTTCTCATTTGATGTCTTGTTGGGGTTCTCTGAATCTCTTATATTTGTATGTTCACATCTCTGATGAGAAGAGGGAAGTTTTCTTGAATAATTTTATGGAATGTTTGTTCCAGGGTGGCCTCTGTCTCCCTATCTGCCTCAGGAATGTCGATCAGTTGTAAGTCTGGCCTCTTAATGAATTGTACATCTCTTGGAGGCTTTGATCCATCTTTTTTAAACTTCCTTTTGATGTTTTAACAGTTAGGATTAGTTACATATTTTGGTCCTTAAGCTTTGAAATTCTTTCTTCTGTTTGGTTAATTCTGCTTTCCATGCTTGTCAGTTTGTTATTTGTTTTATTTATTGTATTGTTTATTGCCATCATCTTTATTATCAGCTCCTTACATTCTTACCTCTTGTCTTTCTTCATTTCTATTCATTTTCCCTATTAATATTTTGATATGTGGGGTTGTGGTTTGAGACCATTCTGGCTCTTCATTGTTTGAGTTCTGAAGTCTCTATTCTCATATTCTCATCTTCTCAGTAGTCTGGAAGATACCTGTGTTCTTCCCTTGGTTCTTCTTCAATTTTGATAATTCCCTCTCCCCTCCTTTTCCCCCTCTTTAATTTTGTTGCTCAGTGATGGCAGGATATCTTCCACTTCTGTTTGCTCAGTCCTCTATTCTTTCTTATAAAGATCCTATGGATTTGTTAAATTTTGAAGCTGTACTGGGTGTAGAAGGCTGTGCTGTCTTTTTGTAGTTTTGAGATTTGATTAATGTGTAATGGGGGGAGCTATGATTCATAAACTATCTGCAGATCACAGTATCCACTGACTGATGTGCGGGTCACCTGGACACCACTTCCCACCACCTTAAAATCTGTCCATGTGAACGGGGTATATGTATGTCCCCCCAACTCAGGCACTGCTGACTCTTCCACTATGACTACATGTGTCCATGCTTGATCCAGTGTGGGTGGTGAAGCTTCTGTCTCTCTGGTGTGTTGCACCTGGAGTATTCTCCCTGGGCAAATGAGCATGATCCCAGAGGGATATGAAGATTGCCCCTGGTCTCTGGATGAAGCCTGTCCAGAATCAGAGAGCTAGAGAAGGTCCTTGCTGGACTTCAGGACAAAGAAAATGGTGTCAAAATGGTATCCACCTGTTTCTTATCCTCTGGTGGTGTTCAGCTTTAGATCTCCTCCCTGAGTCTTCTCCAAGGTCCTCATTCCCAGTGCCCAGCCATCACCACAGATGGTGTAGTAAACCAGGAGCCAGGGATTGAGAGGCAGCTGATCCCTACTGCCTTTTCCCAAGAGACATCCTGGGCATGGCAGATCCTTCTGCATGCAGCAGATGCTGAATTCAGAGCAGTAGCGAATTATAGCTGATTCTGCAGGGGGATTTTGGGTGCTTGATCCCCTGCCTCAGTTAACACCCAGTTGCACACACAAATGGATGCAGATTAGTCCTTAAACACATTCACCCATGCAGAGATGCAAACTCCTACCAGTTCTGTTGCCATCTTGTCCCACTTTCACATTTGTCTGCCTTTTTTACTATTTTGACCACAATTAGTAAATGGAAGCCTAGAGCACTGGAAATTGTAGATTTCGAGTGGTAGAAGAATACTGGAAATAATTCTAAACCACCTCTGGAATCATTAGGAAAGAGTTCTGGGATAGGTTAATGATGTCTGCCATGAGTAGTTGTGTAGTTAGGGAGGACATGAAAAATAGGCTGTGCATAAAGGTTTATCTGCCAGCAAAATACAGTGCAAGGTGAAAATTGAGGACATAAGAAATTTCAAAGAGTTATTTAGTGATATTCAGTATTTCTCTTATCTATGTACTTCGTTAAATACCTATACCATGAACTCTTAAGATTTTGATTCTATTTTACTCTACTCTTGTCTATTTTATTCTATTTTATTTAATTTTAAAATGCTAGCCATGTCCTACTAAGATAATTCTACAAGATGCTCTTCAGTTGTAACTTGTAAGTGGTAAAAACTGCTACTTATTTCCCAGGTCAGTTGTGTAGTAAATGTAAAGTCAAATGACTCCCCATTGATTCAGAATGTTGTCTCTAATCTGTTTAACTAAGACTTTAGATAGCTACGTACCATTTCAACAGGTTGAGATTCTGGCAGAGACTTTCAGTATATTTAGTCATGTGATTTAATCAGTAAAAATAAAGGTCATTAAATGAGAATTTCACCTAGGGACATCAAAATTGAAAATCATTTAGCCCTAACCCTGAAATGTACCCCACATCTTCATAATAAAACTAAAAAAAGAAAAGAAAAGAGAACCATCTAGCTGATAGATTAACAGAAAAATCTGTTTTTTTAAAAAGGCAAAAATATGGAAAACAAAGCAGGGGGTACAGTTCATTGGGTGGGGTAAGAGATCATAAAATGTAAGTTTTAGAATAAGGATTCAGTGTAACTAAAAAATATTTTAGTAGAAGAAGTGGAAAAGGCATAGGTTTGGATTTAGGCAAGCTTCAGTTTTTTTTGTTTTTGTTTTTTTCTTGAGTTGGAGTCTCACTCGGTTGCCCAGACTGGAGTGCAGTGGCCACTCCCGGCCACCGCAGCGTCGACCTACTGGGCTCCAGCGATCCTTCCGCCTCAGCCTTCCGAGTAGCAGGAATTACAGGCATGCACTACCATGCCCGGTTGATTTTTTGATTTATTGTAGAGATGAGGTCTCGCTGCCCAGGCGGGTCTTGAACCTGCAGGCTCAAGCAATCCACTCACCTCAGCCTCCCAAAGGCACAGGATTACAGGCTGAGCCACCGAGCCTGGCAAGCTTCAGTTTTAAACAACTCTCCAGGACAAAGTTCTCATGAAATAAGTTATTCCCTCTAAGTCCAGCTGTTTAGCTTATTGGCTACATACCTAAGATAGAAGACTCCAAAAAACACTACGTTTTAATCATATTTCATTTTCTCCCCCTTTCAAATTATGAAAATTTTTTTCACATTGGCTCATATAGAGAGCTACCATGATAGCATGAATTTTAAGAATGGCAGTATCCTTTTTGAAAAATATATGCCACTTATAGAATATCCTCATAAATAAATGAATAAACGGGCTAGTTTTAGTCTTGTTCAAGAGCATTTGTGGATAATCCACCTGGTTGTAACCCTACACCACACAAAAGACACAAAGTTGTAAGACTTGCAATTTAATGCTCATCCTATCTCTTTCATAAAACTGTTATTGGCCTTATATTGAGGACTCATTTAATGTCAATTATCTTCAACTTAAAACAAAAACAAAAACAAATACTTGCATCATCATTACCTAAAAACAAACAAAACACATGTTATTGGTATTTTTGGTCATCAGATTCACAATTTCTGTACCCTGGCTTGCATGGGATTTGTTATCCACCTATTTTGGGTCTTTGATGTGGTGTAGTGTTACAATTGGGTGGATTATCCCCAAAGTGTCTTGAATAAAGTTAAAACTAAACTGTATTACATTTGCTCCTCCAACTGGGTTGGGAAAAAGAAAGCAGTTGTTTCTACCTGCAAGTTACAACTGAAGAGTATGTTGTAGAATTATCTTTGTAGGACATGGCCAGCATTCTTAAAATTGATGTTGCCATGGCAGCTTTCTATATGAGCCAATGTGAAAAAAAGTTTAAAATTTGAAAGAGGGAGAAAATTAAATATGATTAAGACATGCAGTATTTGGGGGAGTTTTCTATCTTAGGCATATAGTCAATAAACTATTCAGATGGATTTGTCAGGAATAACTTTTATTTTATGAGAATTTGCAGACTTATATGATTGTTCACACCTATAATTCCAGAAATTTTGGAGGCTAAGGAGTGAGGATTGCTTGAGGCCAGGATTTTGAGAGCAGGCTGAGCAACACAAAATCCCATGTCTACAAAATATAAAAAATATTCATCAGGCGTTAAGGCACAAGCCTTTAATCCCAGCTACTTGGGCAGCTGAGACTAGAGGATCAGTTGAGCCCAAGAGTTAAAACCTGCAGTGAGCTATAAGTGGATTCCAGCCTGGGGACAGAGTAAGACCCTGTCTCTAAGAGAAAGAGAAAGAGAGAGAGAGAGAGAGAGAGAGAGAGAGAGAGAGAGAGAGAGAGAGAGAGAGAGACAGACTTTGGCCTTAGATAAAGGATTAGAAAGCATCTCTAATAGAATTGGAGACATTTAGAGGTTTAGCATTAACAAGTATCACTATATTTAGCAATACAGTTGAGATTAACAAAAATTTCACAAGGTTAAGATTTTGCAGAGCACATTTTCAACCCTTTAAAATCCTAATGAAAATAATTTTAACCAAGGAACTTTTGAAATTCCTATCTATGGGTAAGCAAAGAATAAAATATTGTTTTTAATTAATGCAGGCAAAATTTCAAGCTAGTAAAAATTTCAAGCTACTAAAAATAATTATTGAATAATATTTTATATGTAATTTCTTTTCTTTCTAATATGGATAGTGGGGACATAGTAGGCTTCTACAGGAATGGCTATTATGAGAGCTGCAAACAGTATGAAATAATTCTGGGTCCGTTTTATTGTTGCTACTTATAAAATAAATAAAAGTTTGCCTAAATTAAATAGCCTACCCAGATTATGCAGATTTGTACAAGTTGGAAATAGATGCCTATACTCTAGTCACTGTGCTAGGTTGTACATAGAGGTTGATTTGCCAACCAAATAACATGAAAGTAGGATAGATATAAAATAACAACTTCTATTTTTTCAGTGAAATCTCAGTACATCTCTAATCTACAAGCATGATGTGATCTCTCCTCAGATTCTATAATATTGTGTCTGAGCCACTCTCATAAAATACAGTAAATGTTATCTTGTATTATTGGAATTTTTTTATTTGTACCCTTTATCCATTCATTCAACAATCCACTGTAATTTAATCACCATCTGCCAGAAACCAAACTTATCTTCAAAAATTGACTAGCTGATTGACTGTAAAACTGACTTGGAAAAAGAGGTCTGGGTTGAATATATTGACCTAAAATATTTTTACTGAGACTATAATATCCTTAAAGGTAGGGTTATATCTTACTAATTTGCTGTTTCATATAGTGACCCCTATCATTTTAACACTATTAGAAACATAGTATTTCTCTTTAATGTTGAAGATCTGCTTATAGTTGACCAAGTGTTTCTTGTGACTTTAAAGGTTTTTACTCTAACAATCTAGCGTAACTTTTAGTAAAAAATATATTTTAAAATCTAAGCCAGCATGTATATACCTATGCATTAGAAATATACATATAAATATATATAAGCATACATGTATGCATTTGAACACTTATCACTGTAATGCACTTTCTTTTTATTTAATTATACTCTCTTCTAGTTTATTTTATTCTATTCTATTGTAGTTTAAAATAACAGCTGTGACTTATTAAATTAATTTCACAGGACCACTAAGCAGTTGTAACCTACTGAAAAAAATACTTCCCTAATAAAACCTCTTAGACTTTTACAACCAGGAATATTCACAGTAGTGTTGAAAATAACTATAGTCTTTAATAACAAAAGTTCATATAAATACCAGAATAAATAAATTTTGAAATGTTCATAAAATTGTCCATATGTGTAGAGAAAATAAATAAATTACAGCTATATGTATCAATAGGATGAGGCTCAGAAATAATTTTGAGAAATATTAAGTCATAGAAGTAGACATGGAATTTATTTATTTATGTAAATCTCTATTGTGAGTAAAACAAATCAATTTTTTGGGGGAAAGAAATACCTGTGGTTATAAAAATGATCAAGAAAATTAATATGAAAAGTGACATATGAAGTCCAGGATATTGGTTACATTTGTGTTTTTAAAAAGGCCATTCCAATAAGAAAGGAGTAGTTGATGCTTCAAAAATAATTATATTCTATTTTCTAAGCAGGTTGGCAGGAAACACAATACTCATGCTAGTCTCTATTATGTGTGTTATGTAATAAAATATGTTATATCAAAACAATTTAGGATTTTCATTGCCTGAGCCTGCAGGTTCGGGACCTGCCTGGGCAACATGGCTAGACCTCATCTTGACAATAAATCAAAAAATCAGTCGAGCGTGGCAGTGCGTGCCTGTAGTTCCAGCTACTTGGAAGGCTGAGGTGGAAGGATAGCCGGAGCCCGGCAGGTCGAGGCTGCGGTGGCCGGGAGTGGCCACTGCACTCCAGTCTGGGTGACAGAGTGATACTCCAACTCAAAAAATAAAAGGTAAAAAAAAAAGATTTTCAAAAAGTCTATATAATCATGTGAAAAATTTTGTGCCAATAACTTTACTCATACACATGGACAAATGTCTTTCAAAACACAACTTGGAAAAAGTATTTTAATAAAAAATAGAAATAGAAAATGTGATAGATCTGTTGCAAAAGGAATTGAATCAGTCATACACACACACCCACAAATTTAGTTGGTTTTTCAAAACTTCAAAGTAGACATAATTCTCAAGTTATAGAAAACATATAATAAAGACAATAGAAAAATAGCAAAAAAAAAAAAAAAATCCAAATGAAATGCAGCATACATTTAGAAAGACATACAAAATGTACAGGAATATTTTACAAGTAATCATGAGTAAAACACAGGTCAAGAAACTGAGTATCATTAGCTTTCAATTTCAGTGGTCGACACCTATTGAATCTTTGCTCATTCACAACCTCTTTTCATGCTCATACACTTTTGTGAAAATTTCCTCAATTTATTTATAACATTACCAATTCTAAAATCATGCTACAGTTTTGTCTGCTTTTGAATTTTATTCCAAGATGATAAACTTTTCCTTAAAGGGCCAGAAGTATCTTAAATATTATTTTAAAACAACAACTATGTCTCTGTCACATCGACTTAACTTTGGTTTTGTAGCCTGAGAACAGCCACAGACAATATATAAAAAATATAAATGCCTGTCTCTCAGCCATTCTTTATTTACAAAAACAGATAGCCAACCTGCAAAAAAAAAAAAAAAAAAAGAAGAAGAAGAAGTTCACTAACCATGCCTTATAGGAATGGAATTCATTGCTTTAAAATATGTATTGTGTAACTCTTCCCCAATCATTTCTTGATCATTTCTTATGCATTTTGTGTTTGATGCATGGTTAGATTGTGCCATTTTGTTGCTGTTATTAACAACACAACTAGTGTTTAATGGGCATTCTGATCATTGTATTCTGATGCAACTATGCACAAGAGTATCCAAGGATATAAACATAGCGATAAAAATCACTAAGACAGAAGGAGAATACAGTATGTGACAAACTTAATAAGATGCTATTAAATTATTTCCAAAGATAAATGTAAAAATTTGCATTCTCAATGACTTATACGCAATTTCTCATTATTCTATAGGTCAAAGAAAAGTTGAAGCTGTCTGATTTTATCACTTTTTCTGATCTAATGGGTATTTTCATATACTAAATAATTCTCTAATCCTTGTTTATTAATGTTCTATACATATTTCCATTTCCTTATTAATCTTTCAGCTTCCTTTATTGTAAAATGACTATTCACATTTTTTGTTCATTCTTTTAAATAATTCTTTTCTTTTTGTTTTCTCTGAATTCTAAATATTTTCTGGATAATAAACTTGTCAGAGACCTGTGCTACCGTATTTTCTCCATATACATAATATTTTTTTGTTTTATTTGTTTATTTATTTGTTTTCTTCTCTTCTTATTATAACATTGTAGCTCAAGTCATGCATATTTTCATGTATACTTTCTGCTAAAAGTTTTGTAGTTTTAGGTTTTATACCTAGGTCAATGATCCATTTTGAGTTAATTTTTGAATATGCTTTGAGGTATAGACAAATATTTATTTTTTACATAAATAGCCAATTGTTTTACCATAATTTATAGGAAAAACTTTTCTATATCCACTGAATTATCTCGAAATCTTTGTTAAAATTATTTGACCATATATGAGAAGGTTTATTTCTGGAAACTATTATCTTTCATTAATCAACTCACTATCTTTAGGCCAATACCATACTATCCCGATGACCTCAATATTATAATAAATCTGAAAACTGGATAGATAAGCCAGAAATGTGTTATTTTCCAAAGATATGTGTGCTTTACCAGTCCTTTGCATTTTAATAAAAACTTTAAAATCAGGACATCAATTTTTTCACACAAACAAAACGCTAGGAGAAGTTCAATTGGCATTGCATTGAATCTACAGATTAATTTTAAAACAATTCATATCTTAGAAATATTGAATCATTTAAACCATGAATACAGAATATCTCTGCATTTATTTAGTTCCTCTTTCATAACTCTCAGAAATGTTGTATAGGTTTTATTCTACAGATCTCACAAATTGTTTATGGGATTGTCAGATTTATCTAAAAATGTTGGATGTTAATATTACTATAAATGATATACATTTCATTACATACTACATTATATACTCATAGACAATTGATTTTGTGTATTAATCTATTTTGTAACCTTGCTAAACTCCCTTGTTAGTTCTACTAGCATCTCTTATAAACTTTATAGTCTTTTATATTCGTAAATGATAATGTCATAAGATGAGACAGTATTATTTCCTGCTTTCTTTTTTTTTTTTTGAGTTGGAGGCTCACTCTGTCGCCCAGACTGGAGTGCAGTAGCCGATTCCGGCCACCACAGCCTCGCCCTGCTGGGCTCCAGCAATCCTTCCGCCTCAGCCTTCCAAGTAGCTGGACTACAGGCACACGCTACCACATCCGGCTAATTTTTTTTGATTTATTGTAGAGATGAGGTCTCGCCAAGTTGCCCAGGTGGGTCTCGAACCCGCGAGCTCGGTCAATCCACTCATCTCAGTCTCCCAAGGCACGGGATTACAGGCTGAGCCACAAAGCCCGGCTTATGTCCTGCTTTCTAATATAAATGCTTTTTTTTTTTTTTCTAGCTTTTTTTCAATGTCTAGAATTGCTAGTACAATAGTAAAGAGGCTAGAGTATGCACATTCTTTATTTATTCCCAGTCCAAAAATAAAATAATTTAATCTACGCTCATTAAACATGATGTAAAATGTGCATTTTTCATATGTACACTGAATCAGGTTTAGGAAGCATTACATTTTTCTTAGACAACTGAATGTTTATCAGAAATGGATGTTTTATTATGTCAATTATATTTTATGCTTTTATTGAGATAATTTTACTTTTTTTCTGACTAGAGGCATCTTACAGTTGCTTCCTCCACAAAGAAAAATCAAAACAGTGAATAATCACACTTTGAATATTTCATCTAAGAGAGAACACTGGAATTTAGCAGAGAAGTGGCTTGAAAACACCCAGTGCAAGAAAATAAATGGAAGTGAGGCAACCTGTTCAGTCAGGATCAACTGGGAGCCCAGAAAAGCTCCTCAGTGTGGGGAAAGAGCAAGGGAATGATCCCCAAAAGTCCACATTTCTACCATGAACTTTTCCAATACTAGCCGAAAAAGAGACTTGGGGACCCCCAGACTATAATAAAAACAGCCTGCAGGTAACATAACAGCATTAAGGCAGAGGGAGCTCATGCTGTGTCCCATGGACCCCCTGAGATTTAAGCAGCTACAGCACAGCACTACCTTCAGAGCCTAATTCTCATGAAACTATATCCTGACCTGGGACTCAACAGACCTTACATCTCCACATCCTAGAGCCCCACTGACATGTTCCAAGTGCAGATGCCACGGCACCGACTGCTGCCACCTAGGCCAAATCAGAAGCCACTGGCAGCAAACCTACCCCCTCCCACTCATGCAGACATACAGCAAAGTTGCTGGCGATTTAAAAGTACCCTAAGAACAGATGGCATAGCTTACAACTGCCACCTGAGTATTCCCCAGCTGCTTGCCTACAGCTGCTGGCACTAAGAACAAAACTGTTCTCCCTAGCAGTAGGGTTGCAGTGCAGTGGCTACCACTCCCGCTTGCGAGCTCCTCTAGGGGCCTGGAGATCAACCCAACCCAAACCACCCCAGCCAGTACCCATGGACACCACAGGATGGGCCCGAGTGCAAATGTATCTCATCTGGCTTTGCCTCCAACCAGTGCCCAAACACAACATCTGGAGGCACTGGGATTACTCTGCCCCATCCAGCATTTGACAAGTAAGCACTTTATCTGGAGACCCAAGGATGAGCCCAATCAGCCTGCTGCTACTTCCACAGTTGACACCCACCTGCGCATAGTACCTGCAGAACAGAAGACTGGCCCACACAGCCAGCCCAACACCAACATGGACTGCTTAAGTGGCAAAAGGTCACCCCTTCACTGTTATTGCCATTGCTCATAGGGACCCAAAGACCCACTCAATTATCTGGTCCACTATTGCCACTGTCAACAAGTCAAGCAAGTCACCTGGAGGTACAAGAACTGGCCCACTTAAACCTGCTAACACCAGTACCAGCATATATCTTGCTCAAATTCAAGAACAGGCATGCTTGGGATGCCACTGCTAACACTGGAGGCAGAGGACTGCCCCCACTGGCTTCCCTATTCCCAGCAATGCTTCACCACAGCCACTCCAATAACAAAACCACCTTGAGCCACTGAGGAAATCAAAGTACTCCACGTAGCCAATGTCATATATATATATTTAGGAAAAAGTCCTCTCTCATGGAAACAAATCCAAAAAATGGGAAAATGCAATGGTTACAGGAGATGTGCAGATATTAATGTAAGGACACAAGAAATACTAAAAAGCAAGAAAATATGACACCTCTATAATAACATAATGATTCTATAGCAAGCGATTTCAATGAAAAAGAAATATAAGATATGCTGGAAAAAGAATTTAAAATGATATTAGAGAAGTTGAGTAAGATAGGTAAGAACACACATAGCAATGTTAAAATCAGGAAAACAATGCAGGGTATGAATGAGCAATTTACAAAAGAGATAGTTTTCATAAAAAAGGAATCAAATAAAACTCTTGAACAGAATAATTTAGTGAATAAAATAAAAAACACATCTGGGAGTTTAGCAATAGATTAGATCAAGCAGAAATAATTTTAGAACTTGAAGAAAAGAATTTTGAAATAACCAGTCAGACAAAAATAATAATAAAAAAGAAAAAAGAATGAAAGAGGCCTACATGAAATATGATGCAACATAAAACAACCAAATATTTGAGATTTTAATGTCCCAGAATGCAAAGAAAAACAAAACAAAACAAAACAATGAAAAGCCTATTTTAAAAGATGATGCCTGTAAACATCCAAAGTGTAGCATGGAATTTTTCAGTTCAAATTCAGGAAACTCAAAGATCCCTAAATAGATACAATTCAAAAATGTCTTGTGTCCATGGTACATCATAGTCTAACTGTCAAAAGTCAAAGACAAAGACAAAGAGAGAATTCTAAAACAGCAAGAGAAAAACATCTAGTCACTTATGAGGGAAACTTCATCAAACTGACAGTGAACATTTTTGTATTTAGGTCTGAAGAGAATAATATGGCATATTGAAAGTGCTAAAAGGAAAAGCAAACAAACAAAACCTGTGAGCCATGAATATTACATCCAGCAAAGTTATCCTTCACAAATGAAGGACAATTAAAGTCTTTCCCAGACAAGCAAAAACTGAGAGAATTCATCCCACTAGACCATCCCAACAAAAAATTCTTAAGAGATTCCTGAATTTGGAATCAAAAGGAAGATTTCTATTATCATAAAAACATACAAAAATATAAAACTCACTAGAAAAATATCTCACATAACTAAGAAAGGAAAAGGACAGGGATCAAATGTTACCAGTATAGGAAGCCACTAAATTGCAATGATAAGCAATAAGATGGAAAAAAGAAAGAGAGAAAGAAAGAAAGAAAGAAAATGCAAACCTTCCAAAAACCACTTAAAATGACAGGAATAAAGCCTCACATATCAATAATAATTTTGAATGTAAACAAATTAAATTGTCTTATTAAAATATATACATCAGTCACATGAATAAGGAAAAAAAAACTGATCCAACAATATTCTGCCTTCAAAAACTCACTTAACTGATAAAGACACATATAAACTAAAAGTAAAGAATTATAAAAAGATATTCCATGCAAATGAAAACCAAAAGCAAGCAGTAGTAGCTACACTAACATCAAATAATACAAACTTATAGCAAACAAAGACAAAGAAGGTTATTATATGAAGAAATCAACAGCAAAATATATGAAAATTCTAAATATATATATGTATACATATATATATGCACACACACACCCCCAAAACTAGAGCACCCAGATATATGAAGTAAATATTGCTAAATTTAAAGAGAAAGATAAACTTCAACATAATAATAGTGAAATAATTTAACATCCCCTGTCAACATTGGACAGATTACATAGACAGAAATTCAACAATAAATCATTGGATTTAAACTGCACTTTAGATCAAATAGACTTACATTTAAACATTTTATCTAATAGATGTAGAATATTTTATTGGCGAGTCATTTTGTCCAACACCTACATATTTTTCTACTCAGTACATGGAGCATTCTTCAGGCTGGACAATATACTAGATTACAAAAGAAGTTTCAATAAAATTTAAAAATTGAAATCACATCGAGTATATTACCAGATCACAATGAAATCAAAGTAAAAATCAGTACCAAGAGGAACTTCATAAACTATACAAAATTTCTGAATATCTAAACAACATGCTCTTAAATAACCATTGGATCAATGAAGAATTCAAAATTGAAATTAAAAAATGCTGAAAATATAAAAGAAAACACTACATACCAAAATCCACAGAATACAGCAAAAGCAGTGCTAAGTACTTTTACAGAAATATATCCCTACATCAAATAAATAGAAGAATTTTAAATAAACCATGTAACAACGTATCTGCTGGAAATAGAAAAACAAGAGCAAACCCAATCCAAAATTAGTAGAAGGAAAGAAACAAAAAGAACAGAGGAAAACTAAATAAAATAAAAAAGAAACTACAACAACACAACAACAAAAACAGCATCAGCAAAAACAAAGGTTCAAAATAAGTGGGGTTTTTTGTTTGTTTGTTTGTTTGTTTTTCCCACTGGAAAAGTTAAAAATGAATGAACTGTGAACCAAACTAACCAAGAAAAACAGATAGAAAACCCAAATAAACAAAATGAAAAAGAAAACATTTCAACTGATACCACTGAAATACAAAAGGTTATCAGAGACTATTACAAACAAATATATGCTGACAAACTGGAAAACTTTAAAGAGATATACACATTTTTGGAGATATACTGTCTTCTACCATTGAATCAGAAAGAAATAGAAAACTTGAACAGACCTATATTGATTTAAAATTTTAATCAGTAATACAAACTCTACCAACAAAAAAAGCCCAAGACTAAATAACTTCACTGCTGATTCTACTAAACATAGGAGAAAGAACGAATACCTGTTTTTCTCAAACTATTCCAAAAATGTAAAGAGGAGAAAATTCTAACACATTCTACAAGACCAGCATTGCCATAATACCAAAACTAGAAAAAGATACAACTAAAAAGAAAACTACAAAATAATATCCTTGATGAAGCATATGCAAAAATACTCAGCAAAATACTAGCAAGCAAAATTCTATAGCACATCAAAAAAATAATACACCATAATCTTGTGGAAGTTATTCCAGGGATGCAAGAATGTTTTAATATACACAAATTAATAAACATGAGGCATCACATCAACAGAATGAAGGACAAAAACCAGGTGATCATCTTAATATATGCAAAAAATTTTATCAAATTCTATATTTCTGGATGATAAAAATGCTCAACAAACTAAGCATAGAAGGAATCTACCTAAAAATAATAAAGGACATATGTATTGCAAAACTACAGCTAACATCATACTTAATGGGCAAAGTTGAATACCTTTCCTCTAAGAGCTGGAATAAGACAAGGATGCCCACTTTTACCACTTCTATTCAATTTAATACTGAATGTCCTAGTCAAAGCAGTCAGCCATGAGAAAGAAATAAAATACAACAAAATTGAGAAAGAAGAAGTAAAATTGTTCTCTTTGCAGATGACATAATCTTATCTCTAGAAAAAACAGACTGTACCAAAAAGTTCTTAAGATTGATAACTTCAGTAAATTTGCAGGATGCGAAATCAACATAAAAAAATCAGATTTTCTATACACCAATGATAAACTAAATAAGAAATTAGTCAAGAAAGCAATTTCATTCTAAATAGCTCTTTTAAAAATACCTAAGAATAAATTTAACCAATAAGGTGAAAGACCTCTACAAAGAAAATTACAAAACATTGATAAAAAGAAATTGAAAAAAAAAAAGTATAAGAAAACTCATGTTTATGTGTCAAAATTATTAATAGTCTTTAAATGACAGTAATGTTCTGTCAGTCTACAGATTTAATGCAATGCCTATCAGAATGCAAATATATTATTTTCACAGAAATATTTTAAAAATTCTAAAATTCATATGGAACCAAAAAAGAGCACAAATAGCCAAACTTATGACAAGGAGAAAAAAAAAAAGCATCTCCTACTAAAAAAATATTACAAGCCTATAGTAACCAAAACAGTATAATATTTGTAAGAAAAAAGGCATATGAACCAATGAAAAAGAATAAAATATTCTGAAATGAATTCATGTGTTTACAGCTAAATGATTTTTCAACAAAGGCACCGAAAACTTACATTGGGGAAAGAACACTGTCTTCAATAACTGATGCTGAGAGAACAGGATATTTATATGTAGGAGAATGAAACTAGACCCCAGACTCTCACCATATTAAAAAAAAAAAATCAATCCAAGATGGATTTCATGTAAAACATGAAATAATAAAACCATTAGAAGAAAACATATGTGAAACACTTCAAGACATTTGCCTAAGCATAGATTTTTATGAAGCAGACTTTAAAAGCATGCAACACAGTTTAATATAGTTTAATATAGTTCCAAACAGGTGAATATATAACTAAATCTTAGCTGTGCAGAAGATTTTTAGTTTAATATAGTTCCATTCACCTGTTTGGAACTATATTAAAACAGCCAGCATGAAGTTCAATGAGAGAAAATATTTGCAAGCTATTCATCTAACAATGAACACAAACAACTTAACAATAAGAAAACTAATAATCCTGTTAAAAAGTAGGCAAAAGGCACATGTTGGCGTGTCTCAAAAGAACACATACAAATGACCAGCAGGCATATAGGAAAATGCTCACATCATTAATCATCAGAGAAATTCAGATTTACACATAAGATATCATGTTATACCAATTATAACGGCCATTACTAAAAGGGTGTTTTAAATAGCTACTAGAGAAGATGTAAAGAAAAGATAATTATTATATATTGTTGGTGGAAATGTAAATTAGTACAGTCATTATGGAAAAAAGAATGGAGATTTCTTTAAAAACTAAAAATATAACTAACATATAATCCAGCAATCCCACCACTGGTATTCATCCAATGGAAAGGAAATCAACATATGAAATGGATACTTGCACCCTCATGTATGTTGCAGCTCTATTCACAATAAAACTAAAGAACAACCCAAATATCCATCAACAAATAACTGAATAAAGAAAGTGGGGTAAATAGACACAATGAAATAATATTCCGTCATAACAAAGAATAAAATTCTGTCATTTGGTTTCAACAATATGGTTGAAACTAGAGGTCATTAGTTTAAGTGAAATAAGTCAAATACAGAAAAATGAGTATTGCACATTATCATTCATTTTGGGGCCAAAAAAATTGATTTTTCAGAGTTAGACGTTAGAATAATAGACACCAAAATCTAGGTAAAGTGTGTCAGTTGAGGCAGTGGGCATTGAAGAGAAGTTTGTTAGTGGATACAAAAATACAGTTAGAAGTAATAAGTTCTGTTATATAGCAGAATAGGATGACTATACTTAACAATAAGGTAGTGTATATTTCAAAATAGCTAGAAGAGAGGAATTAAAATGTTCCCAACACATAGAAATTACAAATACAGGGATGGACACCCAAAATACATTGACTTAATCATTACATAGGCTATGCATGTAACAAAATAACATATGTACCCCATAATTGAAAATAAAAATTAAAACACAACATACCAAAAACATGGAAAACAGCAAAAACAGTACAAAAGCTTAGATCAATAAACACCTACATTAAGAAAAAAAAAATCTTAAATAAACAAACTAACTTTATACTGCAAGTAACTAAAAAAGAACAAATTAAGATCAAAGGTAGCAGAACGAATGCAACAATAATGATTAGAGCAGATATTAAATTATTTGAAATATTATATGGGATTTTTTTTGTCATTAATATCATCTATTACATTGATTGATTGTCAAATAGTAAACCAGCTTTACATTGCTGGGATAAAATTCACTTGTTCATTATCTATAATTTCTTTCATATTTTTGGGTGTGGTTTGTTAAAATTTTGCTAAGGAATTTTGTATGCTCTATGTTCATGAATATATCTGCACAGATATGTGTATATATAGTATATATTCAAGTCTACATTTTACGCATTGTTCTATAGGTTCATTTTCTTGAAATATTTGCGTAGCTTCTCAGTAGATTATTAATGACCTTGATAAAAAATGAGTTAGTTAATAATTAAGAGTTTGTATAGAGTTGATATTATTTATTTTGAGATCTTCTATAGGTTTTATTGGTGAAATTATCTATGACCACTGTTTTTTTTTTTTGTAGGAAATTTTAAAAATATAAATTCAATTTTTAGTACATAAAGGGACAATAATTTTGCCTGTTTGTTCTTTAAAAAACTTTGTTAATTTGTCTTTAAAATAATTTTTCTTTTTTTTTTTTGAGTTGGAGTCTCACTTTGTTGCCCAGACTGGAGTGCAGTGGCCGCTCTCGGCCACCGCAGCCTCGACCTGCTGGGCTCCAGCAATCCTTCCGCCTCAGCCTTCCTATTTCATCTGAATTGTTGAATTTGAGTTGCTCATGTTTTATTTTTAGATTTTTTAGTTTCTATATAATTTATTCTGCCATTTATTACATTACTGATATTGGCAATCTGTGTCATTTGTTGTTATTTTCCTTAATTAGTTGGACTACAGGTATGCCAATTTGACTTATCTTCTTCAATATTTAGTTTTAATTTAAATAACTTTATGGTTTTTCTGTATTCTATTTTACTGACTTCCATTCTGATAGTTCTTATTTTTTTTAATATTTTGATTTTTATTAGCTCTTTATTTTTAGTTTCTTAAGTTAATGGGGATGTTATTGGTTTGACATCTACAGAAAGCTCCACCCAACATTAGCAGAATACACATTCTTTTGAAACACACACGAAATATTCGCTAGTTTAAATAACATGTTAGGTCAAAAAGCAATTTTAAAAGATTGAGCTCTTACATAGTATCTTTTGGAGCACATTGGAATGATACCAGAAATCAGTAACAGGAGGAAAACTGAAAAATTTACAAATGTATAAAAATGAAACAACACACTCTTGAACAGTCAATAAGGAAAAGAAAGTATTAAAAGGGAAATTTTAAAGAATTCATCGAAATCAATATAAGTGAAAACACAATATACCAAAACATATGGTATGCCACAAAAGCAGTATTAAGAAGAAAGCTTATATCAATAAATACTCTAGGAAAAGAAAAAGAGATCTTAAATTAACAATGTAACTTTATACTGTAACTAAAAAAGAACACATTAAAGTTAAATTTAGCGGGAGGAATAAAATAAAAAAGACTAGAGAAAAGATTGAACTATTTGAAAACCTTTAAAAATTTCTAATATAAGCACTTTATGTTATAAATTTATCTCCGTGTCTCGCTTTACTGCAACTCACACATTTTTATTTCCATTTATGTAATTTTAAAAAAAATTTTTCTCTATATTTTCTATTTTACATGTAAATTACTCAAAAATATCTTATGTAGTTTCCAAATACTTGGAAATTTTGAACATGTACTTTTGCTATTAATTTCCAATAACACTTTTGGTATAATTTTAATTATTTTAGAATTACTGAGACTTATTTTATGGCCAGAATATATGATTTATTCATTCTTTCAAAACAGGTGCCCCATGCCTTAAGTGTATATATATATTTATATATATTCTACTATTGATAGAATTGTATAAAAATGTTAATTAGGGCAAGTTGGTTAATAATATTGTTAGATTTAAAAGTGCTAACCACTTCATTCTCAATACTATAGGGAGCACTATTAGTCCATGACATGAACTGGCAATAGAGATACACAAAATATCTACGTTGGATACTCCTAAGCAGACTCTTATAAGAAGCAAGAAGCTGACTGACTGTGTATATTATACTTTTAAACATTAAAAAAGCTGTTGATTAAATTGTGTTAGCTGGTTGCTTCTAATATCACTGGACAAAAATAACAATGAGTTCAGAGATTCCAATTTCCAGCTCAAGCACCAAAAAATTACCTAAGAGCATCTATGTGTGCCCTGAAACAGATCCTTACCTTCTGTAGTCACAGGTCTAAAGATTACAAAAAATTAAATGCAGATTCTCATCTTGGGACTGGCTGAATGACAATGCAAGTCGAACTCCCAGCCTCACAGAGTACCTATTGTCACGATGAGGGCATTGATTGAGGGAAAAAATAAAAAGGATCATGTAAGTTAAAATGAGGACTTGAGGGAAGACCTTTATGAGGCTGGAAACATTGAGTCACAAAATTACACAAGCATTCTTTGTCAATAGAAAGGGCCTTCCCATTCCCAATGGAAGTGGCTCTCTAACCATAGCAAATGTGGCCTCCTCAGCCCCAGTGATATCAGCCTTTCCACCCACTTAAGGAGATTAACCCTGTATTACCTAAGGAAGTTATAATGCTCCACTTAAGGCAGTTCTCCTGCTAGACAATGCTATTTTTTCACAAGCTCCACCCATATTTGCTTCTAGACCTGTAAATAAATGGAAATCCCAGCAGGCCCCGAAAGGTGAAGTACAAAAAGTATACTATGAAGAGGTGCACTACATTCCAAAAGAACTATTTGAATTTTCTAATTTATACAGACAATAATCTGGAGAACATGTGTGGAAATAGATGTCAAGGCTTTTGGATAATAGTGGAAGGAACATAAAGTTAAATCAGGCTGAATTTACTGATATGGACTCTCTTAGCAAAGTTTCTATATTGAATGTTGCAGTTTGGGGAGTTAGAAAGAGCATTTAAAGATTGACTGAGGGCAACCCCTTTGGATTCCCTCCCACTGTGGGAGCTTTTCTTGCCTCTTAATAAATCCTACTTTCTAAAAAAAAAAAAAAGAAAAAGATTGACTGAAGCACGGACCAAAATGTGATCCACAATGAGCTGGTTAGTACCATCAGACCTGTCTTGGTTTAGTATAGACAAATGTTACAGTGCATTTGTCATTCAAGACCTACTCACTCACACCGGGGGCAGGGGGAGGGAGTCCACAAGAAATAAATTTGTGAGAGATGCCGCAGCATTATTGAAATACTCTGTAATCACTCTTTTTTGTAGGCCAGACCTCATGGTGGAAACTGTAGTCACTGAATTGGGAAACCTAAATGAAACAGGAATAATTGGATCCTGAAGTGACAGAGGCTGAGGCAGCATGTAATCACCATAGACAAGGTGGGTGTATCTACCATAATTCATGACAGGGTCAAAGCACAATCAGAGTAGTCTAACCCATGGAGACCTGTAGCTTTGTGTACTTTATCATGCTGTTCCTGTAAGTTAAATAGAAAGTCTTAATTTGTATAAGAAAAATTCTTGCTTGATCTGTGTAAGCACAAATATTTTAGGTCAAAGGAGCAAATGTCTAACCTGAATCATAAAAACAGAAGGTCATAGCTTCTAAATTGATTTTCAGATTTGGACCAGTTTATAGACCCAGAACCCCTTGAATGAAAGGAAGGTCAAATCTTTTTGAGGAAAGACTCTGGTACAGTACTGAAAATATTACACTGTTAATCGGTCTCCTAAACTTTTCCAAAGGAACCCATGGCCTTTTTCTACGGTTACCTGTGCATTACGAAAAAAAAAAAAAAAAGATAATCAAACTTTTCAAGGACTACTGGGCTACTGGACACTGGCCTTGAACTGACATTAATTCTAGGAAACTCAAAACTTCACTGTAGTTCTTCAATCAGAGTAGGAACTTATGGTTGTCAGGAGATTAATGGAGTTTGCATAGCTGTCTATTCTATGATATGGGCCATGTTGAGTCATCCCTTTGAAGGTGAAGGATAAATTGCTGCATCTGGCATTCAAACAACAAAGACACAGGCACAGTGTTTGTTAGGACTCTTTGGAGGAATATACTTCTTATCAGATTGTGCTACTATAAACTATATACCAAATACCCTAACAATTCTCCAGTTTTGAATGGAGCCCAGAATAGGAAAGGATGTTTTTCGGGCTTCTCTGCTATGTGGCTTATGGGGTTATATAAATCTAGTGGTACTCAAAGTATGGATGGCAGATAGAGAAGCTGTATGAAACTTTGATAGATACTTATACATGTAAACGAATCACAGAAGAATTTTTTAGAATTTTGGAGTAAAGTCATCCTGTTCTCCGGATTTAACTGTTTTTCTTTTGAGAACATTTCTGTCTTACTGTGGTCCCCAATAGAGACTGAATGCTTGACCATTGGTCATCTAATTATCTTCATTACCTTGGAGTTGTATAATAGATCATGCTATATGTTTGGCTGATCACAGAAGGACTTCATCATTAAGTGAAAGTAGCATGTAAATAGAGGGATCAAATAAATCCTGACATAATGAGTTAGTTACATGGTCAAATGGTCAAGATGCCTATGGCTCCTACACCTGCCTTCCTGTTACCTCTATGTCAACCCACACCTATGGTCTTGTGGGAAATTTCTTCTGACTAGATGATTAAGGGAGCAATCTAGCAATTTCCATTGCTGAACACCTAACTTGCTAAAAGCCAAGATAATTGCTAGGCCCCTGACATCATTTCTCAGTATGATCAGCCAATCATCTGGTGGTGGAAAGTTGGTTTCATTGGATTACTTCCATCATGAAAAGGGCAGCATTTTTTCTTGTTATATCTCAACACTTTGCTTCTTTTTTTTTCTCTCTTCTCTACAGCATTATTTAATTGTCTAATATTAATCTTCTCCTTCTTCTCTGTCTCTTCTCAATCATTCTCATTAATGGTTATAATATTCTATTTTTTTCCTTTTGATGTCACATAGACCTCCAACTTTAATCCCTCACTCAATACTCTAGATAAACTGTTCTTATATAAAAATCAGTGACAATTTTAGTAATGTCAAATTTAATTCCTATTTTTTTGATTATTGTCTTAATCTTTTCTTCGGAAACTTTCAAGAAAGACTAGCTCCTTCATCTTAAAACTCACACTTCTCCTGATTCCCTTGGTTTTTCTAATATAAGGACACTTTCTGTTTATCTGTTTCCTAGTCTCTGCTCTACTTACGTGCTTGTAATTACTAATTTTTTAAATATGTGGGGTACGATTGAGGGTTAGGTATACAAATATTCATTTTGCAGGTATCCTTGTCTATGAGGTATGCCCTCCCTCCCCTGGCAGTTTCCCACTATTGCCAATCCTGCCTCCTACCCTCCCCTAGCAGTTTTCCACTACTGTCAATTCCTTTTTTATGTATTACAGTAGTTGTTCAAGGTCTTGTATGCATTTTAAGTGGAATTATTTAGGGCATGGCTCAAAGCATGTTTCTTTTCCTCAAGTCAGCAATAATAGTTGTTAAGGCTATGAGTTATACATTTAAATTGTATTAATTTAAAAATGGATTCCATTATTTACTAACTGTGTGGCTCTAGGAAAGTTACACAACCCTTCAAGATTATGTTTCTAGTTCTCTAAATTGGATATAATAGCATTACCTATTTCTCAGAGTTTTTGCAAAGATTGAACAAGATGAGTCATCTAAAGTGCTTAGTGTTCTTCCTGGAACTCAGTTAACAGTCAATAAATGTTAACTATATTTAGCCATATATTGCTTCATAATCTTCATAAGTAATCTCATCCATTCTAGTAGCAATATATAACATCTATATGTAAATGATTTTCAGTGTAAAGTTATCCTTCCAGTTTCTCAAACCTGAAAATTATGGGCTCATCTTTCCTTCCTTCCTTCCTTCCTTCCTTCCTTCCTTCCTTCCTTCCTTCCTTCCTTCCTTCTTGCCTTCCTTCCCTCCTTCTTTCTTTCTTCTTTCTTTTGTCTTTCTTTTTTTCTACAGCTTCAATATACATTTAGTGCCTTAGTTTTTTCTTTTAAAATATGTCTGCTTTCCATTTTCAGGACACTAGTCATTTTCAACTTATCATTATTTATTTTCACAATGGCCAAAATAGTCTCATTATTGGCATTTATATTTCATACTTCTCCATCAGATCTTTTGTCCTCAAATAACCTTATAATGTTTTAACACTTAAAGTTATTCATTGTTTTTGTGCAAAATCCAAATACTCTAAATGACCATCAGAAGCAAACCTGAGAGTGGCTTCACCTACACTCTAACCTAGTTCCCAGCCACTTCACAATTTGCTCACTATGTCTCAGCCAAATGGCATTCTGGCCTCTTAATTCTGAGTGCATATGTGTTGTTTTCCATCTCACCCTCTTCCCTATTTTTCCTACTGTCTTGAATGTGCACTTTCTCTTTCTGGGAGTAATGACAACTCATTATTCTCAAATATATCCCTCTATATATATAATGTTCTCATGGATGCCTTCAACGTTAATAGGGAGGATTGTCTTCACAAAAAAAGGTTTAATATTGACAATTAAGGGTTATTTTCTAAAACTTTAAATTCCAGTTAATAAAGCATTTTTTCCAGGTTATTTCCAGGGTTGGACTACATGACTGTTTTCCAATAACCCCAATAACAGCAATTTTTTTCAGAATTCATACATGGACAGGAAAACCAGGTTCATGCTCTGCTTCCCAAAACAAGTGACTCCCTCATCTAAAATTTTGTAGGAAATGAATATAAAACCCCCTCTGCCAGTATCTAATCCCTAAATTCAGTTCTCCCACCAACTCACTGCTTTCCTCCTCACTTACTGCTGTATATTTGCATTCTATTTTTTATCTAAGAGAGATATTGTCCTTATTTTTATTTTCAATTTTTCTTACAAAATTTATAAGTAAACATTTATAAATACATTTATGTAAGTATATGAATGTATATAGATAGAAGGATATAGTTACATGTGTGTATATGTGTATATATGTATGTATTCTAATACTTTAAAAATATGGCATTATTGCTTTAGTTCACAAGCTTTAATAATTGCTTTAAGTTCAAAATTCCTTTAATTGTGTTGTGAAAGTTTTCAAAATTTTCACGTTTTCAAAAATACTTTATGAATAAATGGGTAAATAAATTATGAAATACCTAAGAACTAACTGAGATATCCTGGAAATTGAGAATGCGGGTAGGAAACTATGAGTGCCAAATTTAAGAATAATCTCATAAAAGCAAAGAGAATAAACTTAAAGTACTGACTATTATTTTAATATAGGATCAGTATTATTAGCTTCAAGGACTTTATGAGAGCATGTAGTTACATTTATAAAAGCCTGGTATACCATAAACCTTATTGTACAATGTGGTACAAAGTTCCTGATTTAGGCACTCACCAGGGCTGGCTTCTAGAACACAGGTGTATGTTCTTACATGATTCATTTGCTTTCTGTGAGAAATATTTTCTAATTAAACTCTTCAAAAGTAAAATACAATATACTTTAATAAAAACACACAGAACTAAAATATACTGCTCAATAAAATACCAGAAAGAATATGCCTTCTTGCTCTATAAGCAGCTCAAAAAAGAGAGCATTGACAATTTCTTTTCTGCTGTCTCTCCCAATCACTACTCTTTACCTACCCACAATTTCATGAATTTCAGTCACTGCATCCTTGAATTTGAATTATGATCATACCTAAGCATACATCTCTAAAATTAAAAGCTCAGATTTTCTTATTTTGATTTTCATGTAAATGGAACTAGACAATATGTATTATTTTGTGTTTGATTTCATTTATTCAACTTTGCATTGTAAGATGCGTACATGTATGTGTATAAATAAAAGTCATTCTGAACACATATGCTATTCTGACATATAAATATATGACCATGTGTTTGTCATTCTACACTAGTCATTTACAGATTTTAATTGTATCAACTTACATTTACAAGGGCAGATTATAAGAACTCTATTTGTTCCATAGTCTCAACAAATATTGACAATTTTAGTCTTTTGTGTCTTAACCATACTGGTAAGGCTGTAGTGATCTAATATTGTGATTTAAATTTCAACTTCCCTGATTTCTAATGAGGATTATGCCATTTAACCCAAAATAAATTATTCCCATTGTGATGGAAACTTTGACCCATGAGATATTTAAATGTATTTCTTGTTGTTCAAACATCTAGAGATTAAATAGTAATACTTTATTATTATTTATAGAATAAATGAATCATGATAAGAAAAAAGATTGCATGTATTTGATTTTTAATATTTATTGGAATTTATTCAATGAGAATAAAAGAGCTCAATGCAGGGAAGAGTTTGCATAGTAGGCTTAAAACTGCCTGGGCTGGTGTCTGGATACTTAGCTATTGAGAGAGTTCCTTTTCTCCAACTTATGAGTGACTCACTATTCCTAAAGTGTCTGTACAAACTATATTACTTATGCTATGTTGCTTATGCTGAACCCCAACTTTTCTTATGGCTGTCTGGAATTTTGATATGCTAAGACAGAGGATACCTACATTAACAATGCCTCCCCAAAATTCTGGGCATTGAAGCTATAATAAGCCTCCCTGGTAGACATCATCTTAAATGTTTTGTTAAAATTCACTGCTGTAAGTGTGCCCTATGTGACTCTACTGGGAAAGGACTCAGATAACCTTGAACCTGATTTTATCTGTACTTTATCTAATGAATCTTTTTAACTTGCTGGTTTAACTTGCTATTCTTTTGCAGTAACAAACCATGGGCATGATTAAGATTTTATTTTTTATTCCTGTAAGTCTTGCTAGGGAATCATCAAAGTGGCTGTGGTTTTGGGAACCATTGACATAGTTGTTGTCAGAACTGGATTTGCTAGAACAACCTTTAATCACCAAAATATGGTGACAGCACTGGGAAAAGAAAAGCTCAAGGAACAATATATGATGAACCCTCACGTTCTGAGTGGCTATGGAGTTATCCATAGTATGAAGCAGCAGTTTAATTGATGTCCATTGGCGAAGTACTAGTTACCTATGGAATTTGAAAATGATACAGACTGCTCCATGAGCATTTGCTTGCTGGGTTCTCTAGCCTCTGTTGGCCATCCTGACTAAAGTGAGGATTAAAGAATGCAGCCTTAGTGATGTCTTTATTTTATTTGTTTCCCCAGTAGAAGGAGAAACACTGAAACATTCCCTAATGTAAAAATTGTCTATTTTCTTTTCTCCACGTGGGAACTAAGTTAAATCATTTCCTAGAACTTGAACAAAGCTACAGATACATTGGGGATTGGAGATAGGAGAGATAGTGATGGAGGTGGGAAGGAGATAATCACAGTCATGTCACTTAGTCTAACATCTTTGGCTGCAGCAACACTTACCCTTTAATCTCAGCTAGATCTCCCCAGCCACAATAATCTTAACGCTGTAAATGTGGAATTTACTGACAGAATAAATTTTCAATACTGTAAAAAATGTTTGAATTGGCTTTGTGTTTTGTAGTAATTGCATTGGATATATAATAAAAATTGTTGTAAATGGTATATACCTATAATTTCATAAATTCTAGAGGAATCCTCACAATCAGTGAAAAATGCAAAGGAAAGTGCTAGGGGACACAACTTCTTTGCTTTTTATCACTGGCAGGTTGGTTGGAATTTAAATTCTTTGAGTATCTAAAATAAAATATATCTTTGTAACAGATGCTTCTGGCTCTGATTTTTGCCTATTGTTAGAGCCTCAGAATAAAGAAAGACAGTGGATGCAGAGAGTCAATACCAAATTTAGGTGCACTTTTGACACTGTAAACACAATTTTTAGTTGTTAATGAACTCTTATAAATCAGTTATCTGACCTTAAGGCTGATGATTTTCTAATGAAGTGTGCATATATTTGAGTGGGTCAATTTAGACTCAGACTAACGGGACAAAAAGTCTCAAGAAAGTCTTGTTTGTCACTTAGATTTGGAATACAGCATCTGATCTATCAGCATCTCATCTTTACTGCTGCTGAAAAAAATACTAGCTTTTTACAAAATATGACTATATAGATTCTAATTTTCTGGATGTAACTCTAAGCTGAAACCTATTATGAAATCTGTTATGGGCCGCTTCATGCTGAACTGAAAGCAAGCATAGATTTAATGAACAGAACTCAGATTCTAAGACTGTTATAGATTTAGAATCCCTCTCTGTGGGGCCATAAACTATGAACATATCCTTGATGTTGACTGGACCATCTGTGTCACATACAAATGCCCACAGAAAATGGCTCTTCCTCTGAAAGAGAGCTCCTTGTCAACTCTATGTTTCCAGGACTGCTGTATTTCTAACTTGTGATCTCTACTAAAAACTGCAAGTTGGTAGGAAGACATATCACAGGGAATATTGATGCTGTAGGGAATGTTTTACCGCTGTTGACTTGTGTTTGGTTTTCTGGATAAGTTGTAGATTGCAACAGCAAACTGATAACTTGAGCTGCTTCCCTCACCATTCTTCTGTTCTTCTGGTATGCATTTATCAGTAAGACAATTGTACTATTAAATGAAGCTGTTCCCAGAAAGGGATGACTGCTTGTAGGATGTTCACCGGGTAGGTACATGATCTTAATGAAAGGGAGGGGAGGTTTATGTAAGCTAAATTCAAATTTTTTTTTTAATTTAGAATTTTATCCTGACCAATTTCTAAACATGATATGCCTTTCTGACTGATTTATATAGAAATATTTTTTTCTGAGAAAATGCCTTTGTTCCTTTTGCATGTATTCTTTCAGATGAAAGATCTATATGAGATTAGAAAATAATTGACAAGGTCTGAAGTTGTGATTGCTAAAAACAACATACTGACTTTATAACAACAGAGAGAAAGAATCCTTGCATTGGGAAAGGCATGGAGAAGAAGGCAATGATCCTTGTTTTTCAAAACTTTTACTGGAAGCTTCTCTCTACTCCCACAAAAAGAGAACCCCCCCACCCAAATTCCATGATACTTTGAACACTCTGAATTTAATCTACTGCTGAGCTTATGATCACACCTGACTAGGAGACAGCTGGATATATCCCCAGCACTTTCTGCACAAAACACAGCCAGATGCCACCACATTTAAAAGGCAAATTTCAGGGACAAGCAAAATGTTTCTAACCGATTGCCTCAGATGGTCCCTCTGGGCAAAAGGACAAACTAAAGTGAAGTGAACTAGACTTAGAATCTTAGGGTGATAGGCTTGTGGTGGGAAACCCTGTTAATTTTACTGCCTTACTAATGTTATCCCTCTGGAAGCACCCTAACAATTTTAAACTCTGTTATTACAGGATACCACAAAGGGCACTCTGGAATTGTGTGTGTGTGTGTGTGTGTGTGTGTGTGTGTGTGTGTGTGTGTGTGTTTCATGATAATGCTGATTCAACCCTGGTGGGCATTCAGGTCAGTTTCCACTTTTTGGCCAAAGTTTGTCTGTGCTTGAATTGTTTTTTTGAGCCAGGATAAAACATTTAAAAATAATGTTTTAAAAAAGGTAATGCAGAAACTTAAGAAGAAAGCCACCTGCTTTTTAAGATAGGCTTTTATGGTTAAATGGGATTTGTTTAACTGAATAAATCCATGCCACCTAAAGTTCATAAGTGACATCAACACTAAAGTTTGGTCTCACTCACTCTGTTTCCTGGAATTCTGATAATAATTTTTCTGCAAATATGTCATATGACAGGGGATGGGCCTTGCAGGTACTATCAGAAGCTCGCATCTGGTTTCCTCTAAACTTTACTCCATATGCCTTTTTTCCTTTGCTGATTTTTCTTGATAACTGTATTTGTTTATGAGGCATTACAAAATACCACAGGCTAGGTGGATTAAACAACAGAAATGCATTTTTTCATAGTTCTGGAGGCAAGAAATCAAAGATCAAGGTGTTGGCAGAATGGGTCTCTCTTGACACCTCTCTAGTTGTCATGTACTTGCCCATCTTCTTGCTGTCTCCAAATGACTGTTTTTTTCTGTGTGCACACGTCTCAAGTGTTTCTTTTTGTGTCCGAATTTCCTCTTATAAAGACATCTGTCACACTGGACTAGGGCCCATCCTAGTGGCCTAATTTTAACTTAATCATCTCTCTAATGACCTTATTTTTAAATGTAGTCACTGAAGATTAGGGCTTCAACATATAAATTTGGATGAGTAAGAGACACATCAGGGTCTTTTGCAGTACTATATCATAGTCATGAGTATAATTATTTGCTGAGTTTTGTGAGGGCGTGTGTGTGTGTGTGTGTGTGTGTGTGTGTGTGTGTGTGTGTTCAAATCTGTGTAATCATTCTTTATAATTGTCCTACATTTGCTTGGTATTTTTTTTAAAGCGATTTATCCAGGTTGCTAATCACAACTTTTTCATGGTGCTTGCTTTTCTAAAAATCCTTTTGGTTCCTTTATTCTGATTTGCTTCCACTGATTTTCTACCATGTTTTCTTTCCTCTTTCTGTGCTTTGTTATTTTTCATTGCATGTCAAGCAATTCTTAGTAGAAAAGAGAATTTTTTTTTTCTCTGGCAAAATGTCTAGAGACACTAACAATCTGAAATAATTTAGTCCCATTTTAGGATTTGAAATGGTTTGGATTACTTTGCAGCCACTGAGAAGGTTGAACTACTTTCAGCTAAGCCTTGATTCTGGGATTTACCTTTCAGGAATTCAATGTACATCTTCCAAACCCTACAAAGCTGTCAATAACTTGGATTGCTTTCTAGGAATTGAACTCCGCTTATTCAATGAATTCATCCCCCAAGGAAAGAATTTCTCAGACTTACCTCTGAATTTCCATTTTATCCTGGATCTTGTTTCAGGAATGCTCACAATATTTTAAGCTCTCAGGATATGTTTTCATACTTTGTCAAGCACTTCTGATCATCTTCAGTGGGTAATTCCAAACTAGATGACTTAGGATAGTCTGACTTAAAGATGTTTAAACTTTTTGATGATGCAAAAGTGATACACATTTAGTAGAAACCCTCCTTTAAGTGCCCATAAAATCATTCTGGATTTTGCTTTGAGTGTAGTATTAAATAAGTTACATAAGATATTCAATGGTTTATTATAAAATAAGCTTTGCACCAGATAATCTTTTTCAGCTGTAAGCTAAATAAGTATTTCAAATACACTTAAGGTAGCTAAGTTAAGCTTTGATGCTGGATATGCTGGGTGCATTAAATGTATTTTTACTAATATTTTCAACTTAATTAGGTTTATTGGAAGACGTGGTGAAATAAAAATAAATATCAACACAAACAAAGTTCTTCCAAAGGCATTGACACTGAATAGCATGATGTTAAGCAACTCCTGGGTCAACATGGAAATCAAAACAGAGATTAAAAGATACCTGGAAACAAATTAAAATGAAGAAACATCTTACCAATATCTCTGGGATGCCATGAAAGCAGTAGTAAGAGGGGAATTCATATCTCTATAAACACACATGAAGAAAAGGGAAAGATCACAAGTTAGCCTAACAAGTCACCCAAGGAAGTTGGAAAAGCAAGTGCTTCAAAACCATAACTTCAGCAGAAGAATCCAGATCACCAAAATAAAAGCCCAAATCAGGGACATAGAAGACCAAGAGATAATACCAAAAAAATCAATGAAACAAAAAGCTGATTCTTTGAAAGGATAAACAAGATTGATGGTCCCCTAGCTAGAATGACCAAGAAAAAGAGAGAAAAAGTCCAAATAAACACAAGCAGAAACACATCTGACCCAGAAGTCACATCTGACCCTGAAGAAATACAAAAGATTAGCAGAGACTACTATGTACATTTGTATGGAAACAAACTTGAAAACCTAAAGGAAATGGAGGACTTTCTACATCACTCAACCTCTCTAGGTTGAAACAAGAAGAAATCAAGATACTAAATAGACCGATAACAATCCAGGAAATTGACTATGTCATAAGAAAACTACCTCCAAAAAAAAAAAGAAAAAAAAGCCCTGGACCAGATGGATTTCCAGCAGAATTCTACAAAACATATAAAGAGGAACTAATGTCAATCCTATTGAAAGAATTTCAGGCCGGGCTTGGTGGCTCAGCCTGTAATCCCAGCCGCGGGTTCGAGACCTGCCTGGCAACTTGGCAAGACCTTATCTCTACAATAAATAAAAAATTAGCGAGGCATGATAGTACACGGCTGTAGTTCCAGCTACTTGGAAAGCTGAGGCAGAAGGATCGTGGGACCCCAGCAGGTGGAGGCTGTGGCCAGGGGCAGTCACTGCACTCCAGTCTGGGTGACAGAGTGAGACTCTAACTCTAAATAAATAAATAAATAAATAAATAAATAAATAAATAAATAAATAAAAAGTATTTCAGGTGATTGAGAAAGATGGAACTCTCCCCAAATCATTTTATGAAACTAACACCACACTGATACCCAAGCCAGAAAAAGATCCAGCATAGAAAGAGAACTACAGGTCAATATCCTTGATGAACATACATGCCAAAATTCTCAACAAGATCCTAGCAAACTGGATTCAACAACACATCACAAAAATCATCCACCACGACCAAGTAGGCTACATCCCCAGGATGCAAGACTGGTTCAACACTTGTAAGACCGTAAACATAATTAAATGCATCCACAGACGTAAAAACAAAAATCACATGATTACACCATTAGATGCAGAAAAAGCTAATCCCTTTTTATAGTATTAGATAGTTGTTCAAAGTCCACTTATGAATGATAACATGTGATACTTGATTCTTCGTTTCTGTGATAGATCACTCTAATTATTATAACCTCTAAGTCCATCCAAATTGCTGCAACGTGCATAACTTTGTCCTTTCTTATGGCAGCATAATATTCCATTGTGTATATGTACCATATTTTTTTATCCAGTTCTCTTTCTATGGGCAGCATGGTTGGTTCCATGTTGTAAATAATGCTGCAATAAACATGCATGTGCAGGTATCTTTTTCATAGAGTGAAGTGAGTTCCTCTAGGTATATTCCCAGTAGAGGGGTTGCGGGGTGTATGGAAGGTCTATTTTTAGATCTTTTAGGAATCGCCATACTGTTTTTCACAGAGGCTGTACTAGTTTTCACTTGCACCAACAGTGTAGAAGTGTTCCCTTTTTCCAGTATGACTAGTGAGTCTGAGTGTTTTTTCAGGTATCTGTTGTTGGCTTGTATGTCTTCTTTTGAGAAGTATCTATTTGTAACTTTTGCCCACTTTGTAATGGGGCTGTTTGTTTTTTTTTCATTTTTTTCATTTCAGCACATTTGAGTTCCTTGTAGATCCTAGATGTTAGGCCTTAAGCTTTAGCAACATTTCTAAATATCCAGGGTCTCATTGGCAACTTGTTTCCCCTGAATTGTGTTCGACAAAGCATGATAATATAATACTATTTAAGATAATAGAGATGTTGCAGGTCTCAATTCAATAGGGGTGTATATTCTTTTTTACAGTCATAATAGACAATTTTTAAAAGTTTGTGAAGTCCACCTCATTAACAAGGGCAGCTACATAGTGAACATTTGTAACCCTAACCCTAAATTTTACCCCATATCTTTAAAATACAAAAAATTAAAAAGAAAAAAATTAATAAATAAATAATAAAGGTTTGTGATGTCCTATATGTTAATAGGGTGATATTTATAATACAATTAGAAAGATTGTTCATAAAAGGAATCATGCAGAAAAGTCTTAGATAATACCATCTGATGATATATGTTTGAACTTTTACATATTATACTTTAACAAAAAAGAATATTCTTCTATATTGCTCATAGTAATATGAGAATATATACCAAAAATTGAGTTTTGACTGAATATTTATTACTTCTAACTGTTCATCATCTGTTTTCTCTTCAATGGTAATAAAATCCTGTTTTGTCTTAGGAAAACTACTTTGTTTCTAGTGCTGTTTTGACTATACTTTCTTCCAGATAAGAAGCATGTAATCCACTTGGCCAGTCAGCCTCTTTGCGTTGGGAATTTGAATCTTGAGCAAGGTGATAAAAATAACAAAATGGTTAGAGCTGATTTATTCCAATAATAATGTTAGGAAAGTGACCATCAGTCTACTAGCTTGATCCTGGACAATGCTTCTTTTGTTTTACATTGCTCAGTTATACTGCTTTTTGTTTTTTATGATAGCCTTAACACAGCCTTCAAGTAACCTTGACCCCACTCTTTTTTCTGTTCTGTTCAAGTTAATAATAATTATTTTCTGTTGCTTTCTGAAAAAGTCCTAAATAACATAGGCACAACATTGCCTAACCACCTGGTGATTTTCATACAGAAAACACATAAAATGATCATGGTAATGATTTGAATATTTGCCAAGTTTTACTTATAAGTCTTTATAAGTCTGTCTGCTTTTGCTGAACTTATCTACTGCAGTGGTTCTAAAAACTAAACAGTCATCTACTTCAGAGGTTACAAAAATTTCTTAATATTAGAATCACTGTGGAAATATTTTACTTACTATCTTATGGTGAATTCTATTTATTGGTTGCCTTGGGGTTTAGTTTGTTGATTAAAAAAATATATATTGAGAAAGATATGTGGCAGCCAAACATAGGAGTTATCTTACTCACACAACTGATTGACAATTTAGGTTTTTCTCTACTGTTCCCTAGCTCTCAGTGTGGCTATGCAGCAATGTGATACCATGCACATCACTAAATCACAATCTCAAAACGAGACCTCTTTTTTCTCCTTTAGAAAATTTTACACTTTTTAATTTTAGTCTTCCGAGTTCTGAAATTATCTGATACTATTCTATGGTGTGGAGTTTTCTTCTCTTTTTTTTTTTTCTCTTTTTATGTTTATCCTCTTCTTTTTCAATTAGAAACACAGCATAGTTAGTGATGAATTCCCAGCATTATGCAGTTCTGGGAATATTTCATGTACTTGCTAACAATTTTCTCTCTTTAATTTTCTTTTATAAACATTCTTTAGTTGGAACTTTTGTAATAAATTTTTTGGTTTTTTTCTCTCTTTTTTTATTTATTGCTCCTAGATTTCTGAATTTTTTAAAAAATTCTATCCTCTAGCTCTTCTGTGTTTTTCTGCTTTATCTTTACTTTGTTTGTTTTGGGAAGTTTCTTTTTAATCTTCTGAATACTGCCTGCTAATACCTTTCCTTTTATTTTTACCTGAATAGAGGGCAGATGACTTAACTTGTTGAAAAAAATGTTCTTATATTTCTGAGGATGTTACTTATGTCAAGTTTTATTTGTATTTCTTTTGCTACTATTGGGTTATTTCTATTTTCTGTTTGCACTTTGTACCTTTCCTTATCATGTTAATTGCTTTTCTCAATTGTGTAGTATTCTTTGGCTATCTATTGCTACATAACAAATTTTTCCAAAATTTAGTGGCTTAAAACAGTAAACATTATCTCAGTTTCTCTGGGCCAATGTCTAAATTTGAAAGTAGATTACCTTGTAATGCTGTCTTTGATTTATGTGCTTGTGCCTTTTTATTTTTTTTCTGCCATTTTGTGATGTTTTGGTGAAAAGAGGAGATATGTGTGTGTGTGTGTGTGTGTGTGTGTGTGTGTGTATACATATATATATGTATATGTATATATACATATATAAATCTATCTCACTGTTCAGTTTTCTGGCACTCTGAATTAACAGTGAATATAAAAAAGCTACTCCTCCAGAATGGGCTGCTATCAGGGATCGTTCTTTTTTTACATGGGATGATAACCCTTTGTTAGGAAACCAGTGAAATATTGCAGCTTGATAAAAAGGGGAGTTCTTATCTAGTTCTTGTTTTATGTTTTTGTGAGTATGATCTATAAATGCAGATGTATAGTAAAATACTGATTAGGCAGAATGTGAGAGCATTCAATATTCATATGCTAACATCTAAATAAAGGAGAAATAATTAGTATTTTCTGCACACATGTAGAAAGAGATACTAAACTGTGGCGGTTATCAGTAATCATTTCAAATGAGTGCACAATGTTTCTAAGAAAAACATGCAAATTATTTTAAAACATAAATAATTACTTATACAATATTTTATATTTCTCCCGAAAGTGCAGTCTACTGTAGAGTTTGATATATATATATATATATATCAAAACTATAGTGTTCAAGTCTTGGGAAGATACACTTACATATTAAAGAATTATACATTCATCCATATGGCACCTTTTGAAGCCTTGTGGAGAAAAGCTCCCCAGTGTTCATTCCTGAGAAACCATTTAATTTATTCCTCCATATTGCTACATTTCCTTTCAATAACCAAGAAGAAAGATTAAAACATTTTTTTCCTCTCATGTGATGCCTTGCAGGGGTCTTCTGGTCTCTTAAAGCACTTTTTTTCTATGACTCCTAGCTGAAAGGAATTGAAAGTTTAAATGTTGAAATGTGTATTATATTTATGCTTTGTCTTAGAACTCTGAGTGGGTTGAGGAAACCATTGTAAGGTTTATGAAATAACATAGCACTTGAAAAAAAACTCCAATTTTTTAAATTAATGCTTTGAAACTCTATCAAAAGTCAGTCCAAGGTAAAAGATTGATGAAAGAGAGTGAGGAATTGCACAGCTCTGTATATGGAAGTATGGCAGCAATGTTATGCCATAAATCAGGGATCCCCAACCCTCAGACTGCTGATTGGTACTGGTACTTGGCCTGTTAGGAGCCAGGCCACACAGCAGGAGGTGAGTAGCAGGCAACTGGAATTCTGTTTGCTGTAAGATCAGAGGCAGCATTAGGTTTTCATAGAAGTGCCAACCCTATTGTGAAATGTACATGCACGGGATCTTGGTTGTGCACTGTTTATGGGAATCTAATGCCTGCCAACCACCACTTACCCATCAGTGGAAAAATGTCTTCCATGAAACTGGTTCCTGATGCCAAATGGTTGAAACTACTGCCATAACCTACCTCATTCTATCCAATTTCACCCACACCATTGAAGGTCTACTAATGCATCTTAACAAAGTGCTTTTCTATACTAATCACCTAATAAAGACCTCCACTAATTCTCTAAAAATTACTATGACTATTTATTTTGATAAAGTCATAAAAGACCAAAAGATTTAGACAAGCAAACAAACACATGACAAACTCACTGACTCTTTCTAAAGTGAAAGAGAAATGAGTGAATTGAAGCACTATAAAAGATTTTTGGGTGTTGTCTTTTCCAAAACCTCAAAAATAACTGGTCACTTTCCCAACTATATTCACATGTAACATATATTTACACCAAATCTCCTACCTCAAAGGTAAGCCCAAATCTCCAAAACCAATGCATCATACAACTGACTAAAAACTCATTTGGCTAAAAACTTATTCATGTATTTATGTTTGCTTTTTAATACTTAATATGAATATGTACTTTTTCACATCTAAATGAATAGTCTAACAATTGTTTATATACTTGATTCCAAACTAAATTGTAAATATTGATTATATTCTTAATAACTCCTCTAGGTCAGTATTATTTAAATGATTTTGATGAATATTACATTTTCAGTGTTTCTTTAAGAGAGAGTTGAATGTTCAAAAATTATGTCAAATATTGTGTGTGTCTACTTACAGATACTAAAGTCTCTGAGCAATTATGCAATGAAAATAGCAGTCAATATTTTTCAAACCAGTGTTATCAAATTATTTAAGCATAGAACATTGTTCCTTTTTTTTGCATTATTATTTCCATATAATTCATATTAACAAACTTAAATCCCTCTTTAAGAATACCTATTCCAGCCTAGTAATGTATTGTTTCCCTTACCAATCATAATAAGAGATTTTGAGTCATAGAATGTTAGGAAATTCATATCACAGGAATAATAATTTCTAAAAGTTGATTATGCTATGTAGAGAGCAAATAATGTGTGATTTATTTATCTATCTACATAATCAGGGCCCTGGCCATTATCAATATTCTCATTGCCTTGTGTTCACGTCTCTCTAATGAATTATATTATTCTAAGAACTTCTTGCCTTCTTCACAAAAACAAGTTTTAGTAAATAAATGTTTAGCTTGCTCCTAGTTATGATTAATTGCTTGTGGCTTTGGAATATATCTATAAATCTATGTATCTACATATCTATATATTTACACATCTAAATATCTATATATGTAGGTGCCAAAAAATGGGTATACACATTTTAAGAGATGTTATCTATGTATTATTTTTCAAAGTTGCATAGAATTACGTTAGCAATGTGTAGTATGATGTTTGCTCAAAAGAAGGTATCAATCAAATGTATGCTAGCATCACCAAGTGACAGGCAGAACAGTCAAAGAAAATGGCAGAGGCACAGCTGTCATTTGAGGAGTGGAGTGCAAGACCATTTTGAAGTGGTATTTGAGATCTGAGAATGTTATGAGTGTACCACGACAATGGAGGCATGAATATGCAGCAGAATCTCCAACACACCTAACAATTGCCTGCCTTCGTGATGAGTTTGAAATGCTCAGTACTATGTGTTATGTGCACAAAGGAATATCTAGGAGACCTTGCACCAGCAACAAGTTCTGCAGGAGTTCGCTGCAATTAAAAGTGTCTGGACACTGATGGAAACCACTTTGACCACCTCTTATAGCTACAGAAGTCAAATGTAACTTGTATTCATCTTTTGTTATTGGTATATATTGAGTATACAATCTTAATACAGTTTTTTTCTATCTTAAAATGGGTTTACATATTTGGCACCCTCTGTGTGTATATATATATATATATATATATATATATATATATATATATATATATTCAGTAAGCAGTACAAAGCAAAATAAAAAAAACCTCAAGCCTCTAGTCAGCATATTGATTATTCCTGCTACACTCTCTTTAGGTTTTCAGTGTCATAGAGAATCTTAGAGATTAGTAAAACTCCATCTGACAAGTTAAAACTTCAATGTGTTAAACTGGAAGTAGCAATGAAAACAAATATACAAAAGGAAATATATTTTTCCATTCTCTTAGCTAAAGAAGTCCAACAACAAACTCAGCAAAATTTACCCAACACCAGTACTTATCTTTTCTTATAATTTTGCTTTACAGTGTGTTCTCTATTGGAAAAAAAAAAAATAGCTGTGCTCCTTGGGAGGTGATTGATTGGTGACATGAAAACTTCAATATGGACTTAGAATATGCTGCTATTGCTAGAGTGCAATGACTATTTAAAGCATGCCTCGTGGTGGGTAGGTAATATCAAAAACACTAAAGGGCTTATATTGGCTAAACTATTATAGTTTTAAATTAATAATGACATGAAAAATCTCATAATTAATAAAATAAAAATAAACTCAGTTCTTTAAAGACCATGATTTCATAATGAAATCTGAAAATGAAAATTACATATATAATATATTAATTACAATCCAAAAGTAAGGGAGTGTTCATGTATATGCATAAGTTATGTTTTTCATTAAGTATATATTTGTTTATTAACAGCTAAAATGTACTTGCTTCTCTTGGAATAAATAGAAAATGGAGAATGGGGGGGTGGGAAACAGGTTGTTGATTATGCAAATAATATTACAGGAGCCAGTGATTACAACAAAAATAGTAAAGAAAAAAGTAGCTCCAGGGTCAGTCACAATATATGAGTCGCAAGAAGGTTCAACCAATGTGTTGAACCTAAGTGTTCTAAATGTCCTCAAGGGGAGACCTTACCATGAAGATTCTATTCTTCATCCAGTAAGAGAGAAACTTTTGGAGGGCTTGTTAATTGTACTTATATACAGATAAGTCATCCTTTGTCTTTTTAGTAATCTTTAAGAACAAACAACCCATTGCTTTACATTATACTAAAAAAAAAGTATGGATAAATTGTTGAAAAATCAAGCCAGAGAAAAGCTTATATGAAAGAACCAAGCAAGCAAATCACTGATGTTAAAAATGAAGCTTATCCATGAAAACAAAGCTTGAACTAATGATCAGAAACTGGTTTAAATTGCCTTGGAGAATCAGCCAGGTCTAATGACTCAACACAAACATCAATTGGTTGATGATGCAGAGCCTACAATAACTTCCAGTTTGAGAATTTATTGTACATTATTTTGGGTCTGTAACTATTTAATAATCCCAGCAAGGTATTTTTAAAAAGGCATTATTGTAAACATCAGAAAGTATAAAAAATAATAAAAATGATATGGCATTGGGTTGAGATTTTAAAAAAACTTTAAGTCTTCTGGTTTCCAATCTGGCATGTAAGAAACTAGGAAGTTGCCACTCAATCCTAACAACAAATTAAAACTGTAACAAACTAAAACATCAACAGCACTTCTTAAGTCTGTAATAGGAGTGAAGTCACATGGCAAACTTCTGCCACTCTAATTAGAGAGACAGGCAGTCCAATACAAAGAAATACAACTCACCAGAGCAAAAACTCATAAGCTGCGATCTTATTGGAAACCAGGGCTGAGGTAGAAAAAGTTGAACTGTAATTGAATTGCTGGAGCTTCCAAGTGGACAAGTTTGAGAGATAAAACTTCAGGGGAATACAGTCATAAGAGGACTTCCATACTTGTGTGAGTTTTACCTCTAGGGACTAGATTGGGTTCTCATTGTAAAATCAGAGAAAAATCCCTTCATGAATCCAATAAAGAGAGGAGTAAAATAACCATTTAAAAATATACCAGAGCATTCTGTTCTTCTTAACAAAGATTACCTTCAGGAGAAACTAGTGAGAGCCTAACCTGCTGGGATTTTACCAGAGCCTAATCTACCTGGGAGATAAGAAACATCCAGCTCCTACCAGTTCTATCCATGCAAACTCAGTGGAGGAGAAATATTGAGAACCATGTGTACAGTTTACAGACCACAGGTACTGCCTCACTAAAAGACTGAGACTTACATTTAGGACTATAGGACCTATCCCCTTTCCCACACCTCATTACCACATTAATAATGGCTTATTTATCACTGTTTCTTTTACCCAGTACACCATGTGTATCTAAGGAGAAATTATGAGATATACTGCTATGGTTTGGATGCTTGTTCTCACCAGATCTTATGTTGAAACACCACTCTGGGGCACCACTTTGGGTCCCCTCCCATTCTGGAGATTTTCTGTCCTATCAATAAATACTACTTTGGGTCCCCTCCCATTCTGGGAGCTTTTCTGGCCTCTCAATAAATACTGCTTTCTAAAAAAAGAAAGAAGAAACACCACTGTGTGATGTCTTGGGAGGTGGGGCCTAGCGGGAGGTGTTTGTGTCATGGGGGCAGAAGCTTCATAGACAGATGAATATTCTCTATCGGGGATGAGTAAGTTCACCTACAAAAGGTATAATATGTGTAAAATACAAATACAGAAGAAGGAGGAGGAGGAGGAGGAGGAGGAGGAGGAGGAGGAGAAGGAGAAGGAGAAGGAGAAGGAGAAGGAGAAGAAGAAAGGGAAAGATGAACAGAAGAAATATTTAAAACAGTAACGACTGAGAATTATCCCCCAAATGTTAATGTTAGACAACAAGCTCAGAGAACACCAAGCAAGATAAAAGGCAGAAAAACTACACCCAAAAACTAGTTCCCAAGAAAACTGGCTGTTACAAAGTGCCAAATACCTCTCCTGTCTCTGTCTTGCTTGCTGTCTCACCATGTGGTCTCTCCACACCCTAGCTCTTTTTTGTCTTCGGCCATGAGTGGAAGCAGCCTGAGGCTCTCAGCAGAAGCAGATGCTGTTGCCATCCACACTTCTAGCATAGCCTGCAGAACTGTGAACCAAATAAACCTCTGTTCTTTATAAATTATTCTCAAATCTCCTTTATACCAACACAAAATGGACTGAGACACATACCAGAAGGAAAAAACACATAGTGTGGAGAGACAGAGAAAGCGTCAAAATCAAACTCAGATATGGCAGACATTTTGGCATTATCAGACAGGGAATTTAAAATTACTATGATTAATATGCTAAAGGATCTAATAGCTAATGAATACAGCATGTAAGAACAGAGATTAGTATAAACTGAGAAATGGAAATTCTAAGAATGGCCAGTAACCAAGAACAAGTTAAAGAAACAAAGAATCCCTTTAAATAGGCATGTTAGAAGACTGGACATGGCTAAGGAAATAACCTCTGAGTTTGAGAATGTTTTAATGGAAACATATAACACAAAAGAATAAAAAACAAAAGACTGGGAAAAAAACAAGAATCAAGTATTTGAGAATTGTGGGACACCTACAAAAGGTATAATATACTTAAAATACAAATACAGAAGAAGAAAAAGAAGAGGAGACATGAACAGAATAAATATTTAAAACAGTAATGACTAAGAATTCTCTCTCAAATTAATGTTAGACAACAAGCTTAGAGAACACCAAGCAAGACAAATGGAAGAAAAAACTACATCTAGGCTCAGCATTTTCAAACTCCCAAAAATCAAAGATAAAGAAAAATTCTTAAGGAAACCAGAGAAAAAATAAAATTACCTGAACTATAGGGGAGCAAGGATAAGAATTACACAGAACCCCTCAAAAACCATTCAAACAAGAAGACAGTGGAGCAAAATATTTAAAGTGTTGAAAAGAAAAACCCAGATCTAGAATTCTGGACCCTGTGAAACTATCCTTCAAAAGTGGAGGAGAAATAATAACTTTCATAGACAAACAAAACATGAAAGAATTTGTTGTCAGTAGATTCGTCTTTTAAGAAAAGTTAAAAGAAGTTTTGTGGAGAGAAGAAAAATGAAGGCCAGACACTCAGCTCTACAGAAAGAAAAAATAAACATAAGAGAAGGTAAAAATAGAAACTTTTATTTTTTAATTTTTAATTAATATAACAGATAGGAGGTAATAGTTTGTTCAAAACAATAATAGCCACAATGTATCAGATTTTATATGTGCATGTATTAATGATTATTTATTTATACTTTTACATAAGTAAAGTGAATGGCAGTAATGATATAAGGGATTAGGGTCATTTTCTCATTATAAGGTGCTTGAACGACATGTGAAGTCGTATAGTGTTATTTTAAGTGAACTTGGATTAAATGTAAAAGTATATTACAAACTCTAGGGCTACCTGTAAAATAGTTTTTTAAAAAAGAAAAATAATGTAAAGTTTATATGGTAAGAAAAGAAAGAAAATGGAATTCTATAAAATGTTCAATTAAAATCACAAAAATCAGAAAAAAAACCAACAGGAATAAAGAACAAAAGCAACAAATATAAAACAGTATCAAATATGGTAGATATTAATTCAATAATATCAATAATCACTTTGAATGATAATGGTCTAAGAGTACCAATTAAAAGGCAAAGAGTGTCAGAGTGGATCATAAAACAAGACTCAACTATGTGTTTTCTGTTAAAAAAAAAAACTTTGAATATAAAGGCACATGTAGATAAAAAGTAAATGGATAGAGAATAATAACCCCTACTACTACTAATAAAAAGAAAGCAAGGATACATATATATTTCAGACAGAACAAGCTTCATAGCAAGAAAAGTGATAAGGAATATTTACAATAGGTAAAGTGAAGGGGGAATTCTCAATGGTTTGTATGTAAGTTAATTAATTTTTGTGGAGCCATATTTGAGAACATTTATTTGTATCTTACATCTCATCCCTCCTAATAGCTTAGTGACAAATTATTATTTTTTCCTCTAGTTACATAGTGTCCTCTAGTGATAGGATCAGCTCTGCCCTCAAATCTTGCAATTCTGTCTACTGCCCAAATATTTGTACTCCGGTCAAATCAGTTCAGATTTGCATTGATGACAGATTTCAAAACCACTTGTATGTATTTCTTAATTTGTAGATTTTCAGCAAATTGCATTTCCTCTATTACATAGTTAAAATACAACTACATCATGCAGCATTAAGTTATTTTACAATAAAAAAGAAACTCATACATGGAATATTTGATCTTTGAAAATTGCAGAGCTAAAGCCAAGGACATTTGTCTGAGAGGGCAAAAGGTACTTCACGACAACTTCTATGAAAAACCCCAGTTATTGAAATAGTACAATTAGAAACTATTGCTGCTGCTGAGAGCATAGGCTTCTCTATTTTTCTCTCAGTTTTTTTTTTTTCCAGAAGTGAGACACCCAGACAACAGTGAGAAGAATACCTTTAAACACTTAGGCGTGGTGGTTACTCACACGTTAAATCTAAAGTTTTCTTCATGTGACTAGATATATATCCGAAATGCAGTTTGTTTGCATTTCAGTGTTTGATTTATTGGGTGGTTGAATAGAGAAATGTCACCTTTTAAAAATGGCTACCTGTTTGTCTCCTGCAAAATTACTGTTTTGTTAGGTTTATATTTAAAAGAATTCCTTATGATGAGTATTTCCACCTAAATCAAATGTATTTGTGAAAGAAGGTCATTCTCAAACCTCTCATGGAAGTCAAGACGAATCCTCTCTGACCCGTTCCTGCTCTTTCAGGTTTTTGGTCCAGAATTCCTTGCCTTTGCAGTTTAACTTTCAATCATGTCTCTGTACCCTCATTGTATGCCCCTTAGATTCATCCTTCACGGAGTAGCCGGCGACCTGTTTCAAATGTCAGGAAACAGACCACTTCTTCACTCAAAACTCTGCAGAAGTATTTTATTATCCATGGATTTTAAAAATATACAAACGATTGTCTCCATTTTAAATTGCTTTCTGTCTAACTCTATTTTCATGAACATATCATTTTATGCCTTATACTTAATATTCTACCAAATACTAAGCCACTTTTACTTTTCACACATAAGTCAGTGTGAAAATAACTGTACTTGTTTCTCAGGATTGTTTAAAAAAAAATGTTATCTAAATAATGTATAGCTTGACTCAAGGAAAGCCCTCGATAAAATTAGCTTTTGAAAAGTAATTTTCCAGTGTTAGTTCCATATATGACTTTCCCCTACCCTTGAATGCCCTCTCAGCCCCCCCGATTCCATTCTTCTTTGTTAGTCTTGTGAACTCCAACTTGTCCCCTCAAAATGCATCTCACAAGACACCTCTTCCAAGAATGGAGGTCTCTCCTTTAGAAGTTTCTCCTTTAGAGTCCCAGGCTCCTCTTTACCATTACAATATACAGTTAGGCTCCTTCAATTCTCTCTTTACCATCCATTTTTCCCATTGCTCTGGATTTGTTTTAAGAACAAGAATGAGAACTTACTCATTTTTACATTGGCAGTAGTGGGAAACTGCCTGGGGAAGGAGGGGCACACTTCATCAACAAGGGGACCTGCACAGTGAATATTTGTATACCCAATCCTGAATTGTATCCCACAATTTTAAAATTTTAAAAATTTTTAAAAAATGAATTTAGCATAATACCAATTTATTGGAATTCATTTTTTAAATGTAAGATATAAGAATGCTAAAGAAACACGCAAAGTCCACAAAAGGAAAAAAAACTGAAAATTATTGCAACCAATATTAGCTTATCACATATATGTTGACCATTTCAAGGTTATGGTGGTAAATTTTGTAAACAAGTATTCATCTGTTCTGAAGCAGTGCAGGACTAAATATGATAAGTAGATACTGTAGTAGCTGTTACATTCACATACTTAAGGTTTGGGAACTTATGCAATATTACTTGATGTTAATTAAGTCAGAATATTAGGAAGAAGTTAATTCTATAATCCCCCAGAATATATTCTGCTGTTTTAAGCTGGAATGGAAAGAGTCAAAGAAATATAGTCTATTTTTTGTAATACAGTAATTATTTTTTTAATGTAAGTAATGAAAAGTTTTTTACTTCAAGTAATGAAAAGGCTCTCGGTTAATCTCTGATATACATTTAAAACTCATAAATAGGAAAGTATTGCATATTTCTGACCTAGTCTTATCTGATTGCTTGATTTGCTACTCTAGTAAATTGAATATTGGTTAATTGCATAGTTTATCAATCTGCAAAGTGCACTGAAGGCCAGATGCTCTTTAGAATGCAATCATTCTAGAAAAACACTGTGCAGTTTTCATTTCAATTTTTGATCACATCACAGTAATACAATATTTTCTCGTTACATTTCACTATAGATCATATCCTGACATTATTTTTTAATCTTGCTTACCAAATGCTCTTTCATGCAGCATTCCCAACAAAATGTACATTCTGTTTAAGTAGGAACTCTGAGAACTTCAGACTAGATGGCATCCTTCCTAACCAGAAGCTCTTTTTAAGTCATTAAAATCAGTCTAGGTCAATTGAATTTTTAAAAAAGAAAAGAAAAGAAACATGCAGAATTACATTCTATAACATTGACTTTCAAAATGTTTGCTTTTTCCAAAGTAAATTTATTAACCAAGATCTTAAATTACAAGCAATTTTTCTTCTGCAAGGATAATACCGATGACTTTTGCAGCAACAGAAAACATAAGGCGTCTCTTGGAAAATATGGATTGTCACCCAGTTAATATAGGCAACCTCTTACAAATTTTTTAAATGCCATTTAAAAACATAGAGATGTGATAAGTAATACGTACATGAGTTTCAATAAAATTTATCTTTTATCATTATAAAAAGTTGAATATACTCATTGACAAAAGTTTTAAAAGGTATAAAAATCATTTCATTTTTAAATATTATACAAATTATAAATAATGTAGATATAATGAACAAATACAAGAAATGTACATTTTTATTTTCAAGAAAAGATTAAATCAGAAATGACAAAAGATAAAGTTGACACTTTAGACTACAGAAATTTAAAATATCTGGAAGGCACAAACAATGTTAAAGTATGCATCTGTGATCCAAAGGTATATACATTTGCCAGTTATTTGACTTTTATTCTTCCACTCCCATTTTTCAGGTCTACTCCTTTTCCCTATGCAGATCATTTGCTTTGTGTAAACTTGATCTTACTCTCAAGTCTAAGCCTGCACCCTGATTTATTTAAATCACTCAACACTTATAATAATCAAGCCACCACAGTGAGTTAACAGTAGCCAAAGGCAGTCCAAACTGAATTTAAATATTTTACTTAAAACGCCAGGAAAAGATACTCTCCCTTCTGTGGACAGCACAGAGGTAGATGTGATGCTTGGAACTCTTGCAACTATTGTGTTACCATGAAAAAAGCCAGTCAGAGTCAAAGATTACCCATAAAGGACAGAATATCTGAGAAAATTAAGGTAAGGATCTGATGCAACCCTATTTGAAATCTGCCCTCCTTCTAAACTCATTTTTCTTTCTTTCTTTCTTTTTTTTTTTTGAGTCAGAGTCTCACTCTGAAGCCCAGGCTGGAGTGCAGTGGCATGCTCATGGCCACCCCAGTGTTGATCTGCTAGACTCAGGTGACCCTTCCGCCTCAGCCTTACAAGTAGCTGGAAACACAGGTGCACACTACCACACTCAGCTAATTTTTTGATATATCATAAAGATGAGGTCTCATCAAGTTGCCCAGGCTATTCTGTTCTCAAACCTGTGGGCTCATGCAATCCTCTCACCTTGGCCTCCCAAAGCGCTGGGATTACAGGTTTGAGCCCCCACACCCAGCCCTAAACTTATTTTTCTATTTGAATTAATAACTTTGCTTTATTAGTTTGCTAGAGCTGCTGTAACAAAGTGCTACATACTGACTTGCTTATGAGACAGAAATGTATTTCCTCATATTTCTGGAGGCTGAAAGTCTAAGATCAAGGTGCCAGCAAGGTTGTTTCTTTCTAAAGGCTGTGAGGAAGAATCTGTTCCATGCCTCTCCTCTAGATTCTAGTGGTTTGCCAACCGACAATCTTTGTTGTTCCTTGGCTTATAGAAGCATCATTCTGATCTCTAAGCCTTCTTCTTCACATGGCATTATCCCTGTGTGAGTATCTCAATGTCTAATTTCCCCTTGTAGTAAGGACGTAAGTCACAGTGGATTAGAGGATCTTCCTGCTCCAGCATGACCTCATCTTAAATTAGCTAATTATCTCTGCATTGACTCTATTTTCCAATAAGGTTATATGCTGATATACTGGGAGTTTGGACTTCATCATATGAGTTTAGGGAAGGAGGGACAGAATTCAACTGATAACACTTTCTTATTGTTGAAGAAATTTCAGAGTTTTTGTTTTTGTTTTTTAATTTCAATAGCTCTAGGGGTTACAAATAGTTTTTGGTCTGGGCTTTAACTATACCCTCCACCCCTATCTGTGCACATTGCACCCAACAGGTGATTTTTCATTCCTCTACCTTTTCTCCTTCTCCCTCATCTGAGTCTCCAGTGTCCATCATACCTTTCTCTATGCCTTTGCACATCCTTGGTTTAGCATCCACTTATAAATGAGGACATACGGTGTTTGGTTTTCTGTTTCAGTGTTAGTTCCCTTAGGATGATGTTCTCCAGTTCCATCCAAGTTGCTGCAAAATACATTACTTCATTATTTTTGATAGCTCTATAGTATTTCATAGTAGTGTATATAGACCACATTTTCATTATCCATGGATCAGTTGATGGGCATTTAAGTTGATTTCACATCTCGCAATTATGGATTATGCTGTGATGAACATGCAAGCGAGTGCAGGTGTCTTTTTCATATAACAACCAGTTCCTTTGGGCAGTTAGTAATGGAATGCTAGATTAAATAGAAGATCTTTTAGTTCTTTGCAAAATATCCAAACTGATTTCCATAGAGGTTGTACTAATATATACTGCCTCCAACAGTGTGAAAGCATTCCTCCCTTTTCTCCACATCCATGTCAGCATATACTGTTCTTTTTTAACTTTTATTTTTTAATGATAGCCATTATGACTGGTATAAGGTGGTATCTCATTGTGGTCTTCATTTGCATTTCCCTGACCTTTAGTGATGTTGAACATTTTTAATATGTTTGTTTGCCATTTGTTTATCTTCTTTTGAGCGATATCTGTTCATGTCATTTGCCCACTTGTTAATGGGGTTATTTGCTTTTTTTCTTGCTGATCTGTTTGAGTTCTTGGTACATACTGGATTTAAGTGATTGTATAGTTTTGGAATAATTTCTCCCAGTCTATACGTTGGCTGTGTGCTATGTTTATTATTAACTTTTCAGCTAATTGGTTTCTTTGACTGTTGACATTATTTTTTTTAATCTATTTTAGCTTTATAGTTTAAATAAATACTATTTATTAATTTTTAGTTTTGTTGCATTTACTTTTGGGATTTTAGCCATAAATTTCTTTCCTAGGTCGATGTTCAGAAGACTTTTACCTAGGTTTTTGTAGTTTCAGGTCTGACATTAAAGTCTTTAATTCATCTTGAGTTAATTTTTGTGTATGGGGAGAGATAGGGATAAAGTTTCATTTTTCTGCATGTAGCTATCCAATTTTCCCACCACCATTTGTTAAATAGGGTGTTCTTTCCCCAATGTATGTGTTTGCCTGTTTTGATAAAGATCAGTTGCAGGCATTTGGGTTTTTCTTTCTGGATTCTCTGTTCTATTTCACTGGTTCATGTCTCTACTCCTGTACCAGTACCATGTTGTTTTAATTACTATAACCTTGTAGTATAATTTGAAGTCGGGCAATGTGTTGCTCTCAGCTTTATTCTTTTGACTATTCTCATTCTTTTTTGGCTCCATATGAATTTTAGAATTTTTTTTTTCTAATTCTGTGAAAAAATGACTTGGTAATTTGATAGGGATTGCATTGAATCTATATATTATATTGAGTAATATGGTTATTTTAGCAATATTGATTCTTTCAATTCATGAACATGAAATCTTTCTTCACTTGTTTGTGTCTTCTACAATTTCTATCATCAGAGTCTTGTAGTACTTGTAAAAAATTTTTGTTTGTAATTGGCAATTTAAATAAGCCAAAATAAAGTTTAAGGGACCTTTATGCACATTACTTGTTAATACTTGAAACTCCTAGCCAACTATTAATATCAAATAAGCCCTTCATTCGCAAATACACTCATTATCTTTTTACCACCAATGTCACTTTGGAATATATTTGCAAAGTGATTATTATATTGCTACTTGACCCTAAGGAAAATTCACTTTACTATTTTTATTTCTATGCCCACATGGGCTAGCCAAAAATTGAACTCAGAAATTAACACTCAACATGCTATTAAAAGGCATAGGCTGTGCCAATTCCACGGGGCTAATAAATGTATCTTCTCCCAGTTAGTATATAATAATAATTACTGTTTATAAAAAAGAAGATAGAAATTTCCATTACTTAACATGATTCAAGTGTCTTTCTTACTCATGAGTCCAATGAGGACGTCACTGATCAGGTGGTTCTCTGGGGCACTGCCTCTCTAGGCAATGATTCAGCAATCCATTTCTCAAATTTAATACATAACTTCAATGCTCATTGTATTGGTTTCCTCATTGTATTGGTTTCCTTGGGTTGCCACAACAAATCAACACAAATTTGATAACTTAAAACGAGCAGAAATGTGTCCTCTCATAGTTCTAGAGACCAGAAGTTTAAAACCAAAGTGCTGGTATGGATAACTCATTCCAAGCACTCTTCTAGTTTCTGGTTGCTGCTAAGTTATTCTTTCTGTTTCTTGGCTTGTGGTGACCCTCCAATCTCTGCATTCATCTTCACTGCACCTTCCCTCTGTGTGACTGTCTCCCCTTCTCTCCTAGTACAGCTTATGATTGATTAATATTTGCATTTACAGCCTATTTTAACCTAGGGTGATCTCATCTGAAGATCTTTACCTTACTTACATAAGCAAAGAACATTATTCCAGATAAGGTCACATTATGAAACACTTGGTGAATATATTACTTGTTAGTCACAATCCAACCCACTTCAGTCGTTATAGAATGATGTGTTGGAAGAGCCACACTGGATAAATCATTTACTCACACTGCACTGGTCAGAAGTAGTCATGTGTCTCTAGATACAAGGTGACTCAGAAAACTTGCTTTCTTCTGAATTGTCAGCAGCTTCCTGGAAGGGGTTCTAGTGTAGAGTCTGTATTACATGTGAAGCACTTTGGTCAGTTAGCCTTTGCGACTGCACCCTACAATTAAAACTTAGCTATTCTTCTTCATAATAGGGTATATATTCCAAGAGTTTCTATTTCTGTAACCAAAACGAGCATATGATTAGTTAAAGTTGGTTAAAACACTAACGCAGAGGGTGAGTAAAAGAGAAGTTCCACCACGTATACTCATACAGAGCACCTGGTCAGAGCTGGGGAAACTTCTGAGGAGCACTTGACAGTAGAACACTTAGGCAGGTTTGTTGTAGAACTGCTCTTGGGAACGATTTCTTGTGGATTGTCACACTTAAGCTTTTATCCCCTCAGATGTGGTAGCTGCAACTTGAAGATCTAATTGATTCATCTATTTTTATTATTATTCATGAAAATTTCTGCTTTCAAGACCTCTAGATGAATAGATATTTTTTACTTCTTACAATACATAATTTATCTGGGTTCTCTATGAACCCTCAGTCATATCCCACATTAATCTCTACATAATCTATTAGAGAAACCTAAAAATTTGCATTCTATTGGTTTAGTATATGCTACCTATTTTTAGTGGGAAAAGATAATTAGGTCATACTTTATCAAATAGGTATTTTTTCCCACTTTTCCTCTATTGTATGGGATTCCTTTGGCAATGAACTTCCCGTGATTTCACTTTGCAACATTAAAAATTCAAGTCAAAGAATATGTTTGCCATGCTCGTGCTCATGTACCCCTGTTGGGATTATTTACACATGGTGACCAATGAAGGTCAATATGATTCCATTTCTCCAGTGATTAATTAGCTCATATGTTGGCAGAACCAGGAATTATTTATATCTTTCTCAATAAATCCAATTTACTTTAACTTTAAATATGAGTAATTAATAAGTATCAGAGTAATTCAGACCAGAATAGATGATCAAAAAAATAAATTTTGAAAAATTCAATGATTAGTAGGAAAAAAACCTCACTGAATCTGCACTGTCAATATATATAATTATGAATTAGTTCTATTCCAAGCACTTTACATATAGTAACTTAATTATTTTTTTCAGAAATGTTGGCAAATTTTATTATTTGCATTTTACAAATGAGAAAGTAGACTACAGAAATGGAATTAACTTAAAGTCTGCTTGGTATTTGTTAAGCATTGTTATAGTGAAATAATTTTCTATGTAACTGGAGTGGCTATTTGAAGATTTAGAAATCTTCTTTTGACAATTCTAGGAACTAGCCTTATTTTATCCTATCCAGTTTCAATTTTAACTTATTAGCTGTATATGATTTATAAGTTAGAAACACAAACATTAGTTAGTCCTTAAAGAATACCATAAAGAGAATGGAACTGATTGTTCCTAAAAAAAAACAGGACGGAAAAGAACACAATTAGTACATTTGTTATAAACTGTGTACTGCACAACGTACTTAACCTCCAACCTCTATAATTCTGATCTTTTCAAAGTTCTTTGTAAGACATATTTGAAAAAAACGTATTTTTTTAAGAAAATGTATTGTCTTATGAGTTCATTCACTCAGGCTTAAAAAGGGCAATTAATATTACCTGCAAGATGATCATTTAAGTACAAGATTGGTAAAAATGGCAGAAATGTTTTATTCTTGTATATCCTCTTTCTGTGATGACAGTGTACTTAAATAGAGAGTTCAAAGACTTGACCTTTAATTCCAGATCCTAGACATGGCAATTTTGGGAATACGAACACGTATTTATTCTATGGATCTCATGTTCTTATATTCTATAAATAAGAGTGGTGGGTCTAGATAAGATGTGAAGAAAGACTTTAATCTATGATTCATTTTCTGTTTACTCCAAATGAAGCGATAAAAAATAAAAACAACATAATAAATGTTTGTCAAGCTTTTCTGTTTGTTTTTAATTCAGAGAACATAATCACAGTCCCAATTTAATCTTTGGAAATATAATGCTCTGCTTTTACAAAGTGATAATAAAAGATATGGTGAATAGTATAAATGAAGCTTTTTTTTTTAAATAAAAAGTCACTAAACATGAGTACATTTTCATTTTAAAACACCAATCTGCAGAATATAAAATCTGGAACTACTAGTCTAAGAGATAAGTTAGTTTCCTTCAAGCACTGATGTTCTATTATTCAGTGGGTGTAATTCTCAATAATTTCTCATTCATAATCTTGAGCAATGACTGAAGCAAGCAAGATCTTTTAAAAATATTAGACCATTTGTATCTCTTTTTTTAACTTTTGAATTTTTTATTTTAAAGATGTGGGATACAATTCAGGGTTAGGTATACAAACATTCATCATGCAGGTACCCTTGTTGATGAGGTGTGCTCCCCCTTCCCTGGGCAGATTCCCACTCCCGCCAATCCCACCTCCTCACCCCCCAAACCCTCCCCTGAAGTTTCCCGCTACTGCCAATCCTTTTCTAATAGTATTATGATAGTTATTCAAGGTCCACTTATGAGTGAGAACATATGATACTCAGTTCTTTGTTTCTGTGAAAATTCTCTCAATATTACAAATTCTAAGTCCATCCAGGTTGCTGCGAAATTCATGAGTTTGTTCTTCTTTATGGCTACATAATATTCCATTGTGTATATGTACCACATTTCTTTGATCCAGTCCTCTTTTGATGGCCAGCATGGTAGGTTCCCATATTTTCTATTGTGAAAAATGCTCCGATAACCTATGTTAGTGGGTATCTTTTTTATAGAGTGATTTGAGTTCTTTCGGGTATATTCCCAGTAGGAATATTGCAGTGTCATATGGAAGGTTAATTTTTAGAATTTTTAGGAATCACCACACTGTTTTCCACAGAGTCTGTACTAGCTTACACTCCCACCAACAGTGTAAAAGTGTTCCCTTTCACCACATTCTCTCCAGCATCTCTTATTTTTTGAGTTATTGATGATTACCAACCTGATTGGAGTTAGGTATTGTCTCAGTATAGTTTTAATTTGCATTTCTTTGATGACTAGTGAATCTGAGCATTGTTCCATGTATCTATTTAGGGTCTCAATTTCTTCTTGTTTCAACCTGGGGAAGTTGCATGACGTCAGAAAGTCCTCCATTTCATTTCCTTTAGGTTTTCAAGTTTGCTTCCATACACGTGTACATAGTAGTCTCTGATTAACTTTTGTATTTCTTCAGGGTCAGTTGTCACTTCATCTTTTGTGTTTCTGATTGTGCTTATTTGCATTTTTTCTCTCTTTTTCTTGGTCATTCTAGCTAGGAGACTCTCAATCTTGTTTATCCTTTCAAAGAACCAGCTTTTTGTTTCACGTTTTTTTTGTATTATGTTTTTGTCTTCTAAGTCCTGGATTTGGGCTTTTATTTTGGTATCTGAATTCTTCTGCTGAAGTTAGAGTTTTGGTGGTCCTGCTTTCCCAACTTCCTTAGGTGACTTGCTATGCTTTTAACTTGTGGTCTTTCTATTTTCTTCATGTGTGTCTGTAGCAATAGGAATTCCCCTTAGTACTGTTTTCATGGCATCCCGGAGATTTTGGTAAGATGTTTCTTCATTTTCATTTGTTTCCAGGTACCTTTTAGTCTCTGTTTTGACTTCCGTGTTGACCCAGGAGTTGCTTAGCATCATGCTGTTTAGTGCCCCCATCTTGGTGGTTTTTGAGCGAACTTAGTTGGTGTTGATATTTTTTTATTTCCACTGTGGTCTGAGAAGGTGCATGACAGAATTTCAATCTTATGAAATTTGTTTATGCTTGATTTATGACTGAGGATATGGTCAATCTTACAGTATATTCCATGTGTTGATGAGTAGAATGTATATTCTGTGGTCATTAGGTGAAGTGTTCTGTGGGTATCAATTAAGTCTATTTGGTCAAGAGTCACATTGAGGTTCTGGATCTCCTTGATGATTTTTTGTCTTGATGATCTGTCTAGGTCTGTGAATGGAGTATTAAAGTCCTCAGCTATGATAGTGTTAGAGACAGTACATTTTTAAAGTTTGCCTAGAAGCTACTTTATGAAAGTTGGTACTCCTATGTTGGGTGCATATATATTTAGGGCGGATATTTCTTGTTGATGGATTGAACCTTTTATTATTATGTAGTGACCATTTGTATCTTTTTTACATCTTTGATAGCTTAAAGAGTATTTTGTCTGATATTAAGATTGCAACTCCTGCTTTCTTTTGTGTTCTACTCACCTGAAATTTTGTTTCCCATCTTCTTACTTTGAGTCTGTGAGTGTCCTTTCTGGTGAGATGAGTCTCTTGGAGACAATATATTGTTGCCTCGTGGTATTTTATCCATTTGGCCATTCAATGTCTTCTTCAATGGTGCATTTCATCCATTCAAATTCAGATAAATTACTGAAATATATGACTTTATCCCTATCAAGAGGTTCTTATAAAGTTGTTGTTATTGTTGTTGTTTGTTTGCTGTCTTTCTTTTGGTTTGGGGGTTAATTCATGCGTGCTTTCGATCTTTTTCCTGCACTCTTGTGAAGAACATTGTTGTTCTTTGTTTCCTTTCTTCTGTGTTTAATACTTTCTTAAGTGCTTCTTGTAGAGCTGGTCTGAAGGCAGCATAAGTTCTTAGGGATTTAATGTCTGGGAAAAATTTCATTCTCCGTCACTGATGAATCTTAGCTTAACTGGGTAGGTTATTCTTGGTTGAAACTGTTTATCTTTGAGAACTTTGAAGATTGGGCTCCAAGCTCTCTTAGCCTGAAGTATATCTGTAGATAAATCTGCTGCTATTCTAATTGGTTTTCTTCAGTAGGTAGTCTGACCTTTTTCTCTTGCTGCCTTTAGTCTTTTTTCTTTTATACCTACTTTGTTTAGGTGAATTACTATGTGTCTAGGAGTTGATCTTCTCATTTGTTGTCTCACAGGAATTCTCTGAATCTCTTGTGTTTGAATGGTTGCATCACTGATAAGTGAGGGAAGTTTTCTTGAATAATTTCATAGAATGTTTGTTCCAGAGTGGTCTCTCTGTTTCTGCCTCAGGAAGTCCAACTACTCTTAGGTTCAGTCTCTTGAAATAATCATACATCTCTTGAAGGTTTTGTTCTGTCTTTTTAAGTTTCTTTTCTACGTTTTTTAAAATTTGAGTTAGTTCTATATTTTGGTCCTCAAGCTCTGAGATTCCTTCTCCTGCTTGGGTAATTCTGCTTTCCATGCTTGTCAGTTTATTATTTATTTCATTCACAGTATTCTTTACTATTGTTATCTCAGTTATCTACGCCTTCATTCTATCCTCTTGTCTCTCCTCAATTCTATTTATTCTCTCTAGTAATGTCTTGGTTTCTGGGTTAGTAGTTTGATACCAGTCATTCTGGGAGCTCTTCATGCTTGCATTCTGAAATCTGTTTTCTCAGTGTCTGGCCTCCCAGGGATCTGAGTGAGACCTATATTTTTCTTTGGTTTCTCTTCATTTGTGTAGATTTTCTTCCCCCTCCCCCAGTTTTTTTTTTCCTCTTCTTTAATTCTGTTGTTCAGAGATGGTGGGTTGCTTTTACTTCTGTTTGCTCAATCTCCTATTTTCCCTTATGTAGATTCTCTGACTGTTTACTTCTGAAGCTGGACTGTGGTTTGGGGTCTGTACTTTTTGCAGCGTTGAAATTTAATTGAGGTGGAAGAGCTGTGATTCAGAATCTATCTGCAGATCCCAGTATCCACTGACTGGTGTGTGGGCACCTTGGAACCTACTTCCCACTGCCTTAAAATCTGTCTATGCAGTGGGGGTACAGTTTGCTCCCTAAAGGCAAAATGAGGTAAGAAAAAAGAAAAGAATGAGAAAAGGAAGGGGGGAACAAGAGGAAGGTGGAGAGAGAGAAAAGTAAGAGGGAAAACAGACAGATGTACCAACTAACAAATGAAAAGAGACACAAAGACAGAAAAGAGTAAAAACAACTGAAACATACAGACAATCATAAAAATACACAAACCAGCAAATGCCTCCTTATTGATGTACTCTTCCCATACACAAAAAGGAAGTCTTAAAAAAATCATTAAATTAGTAGAAGCAAAAAAAAATACAAAAACATTATCAAAAACAAAAAGAAAAAGAGAAAAATAACTAAAACAAAAAATGAGCAAAATAAGCAGACAAAAACAAAAAAACAACAAGAAAACAAACTCATTCTGCGGTCATTCCTGTAAGTCCAACTTCCTTTCAGCTCTGATTTCCAGCCACCCCCCTCTGCTCTGAGTGCAGGCTGATAGGGTTAATGTCAGTTTGGGTCAGATGTCCCAGTCCTACTGTGGGAGGAGGGTGGATCAGATCTGAACTCACCTGGCTTGCTGTCTGCCAAGTCTCCCACTCAGATCTAGAGTGTCTGCATCTGATTCAGCTTGAGGGAAGGGCTTCTGTCTCCCTCAGTTTGATGAGAATACCTTAGGTCCCAAGTTGGAGGATAAGTGGAGCTGGGCTGGGCAATGCTGGTCTCTGCCTTGTCCTGGGACAGAGAAGATGACTGCAGTTAGCATTTCCTCACTGAGGATTGGACTTTTCTCCATCTCTCCCCAATCTTCTCTCTCCACTGATTGGATACAGGGCTCCAGCCAATTTGCTATAACAGATGATGGCATGAGTCAGTAGTCAGGTAATGAGAATAAGCTGGATTCAGTAGACTTTTCTCAGGAGAGTCCTATGAACAGCAGATTGTCTTGCGCACCAGCGGCTCCAATCTCCAAGTTGTATTTCTTATGATCAAAGATGTTTTATAAAATTATAAATTGATATTTATAGCTGGACTCGGTGGCTCAGTCTGTAATCCCGTGCCTTGGGAGGCTGAGGTGAATGGATTGCCTGAGCCCACAGGTTCAAGACCCACCTGGGCAACTTGGAGAGACCTCATCTCTACAATAAATCAAAAAAATCAGCCAGGCATGGTAGCGCATGTCTGTAATTCCAGCTACTCGGAAGGTTGAGGCAGAAGGATTGCTGGAGCCCAGCAGGTCAAGGCTGCAGTGGCCGGGAACAGCCACTGCACTCCAGTATGAGCAACAGAGTGAGACTCCAACTCAAAAAATATTAACAATAAAATAAATAAATAAATAAATTGATATTTACTATGGGTGAATATTTAAGTTTGGCAAAAGTGATGGACAATCAACAAATATGTAGTTATTGCAAACAAAAGAAAAATGCTTAGAAAGGGCTAGGGAGACAAAGTTGAATTAGTTTTATTACCCTCACTAGGTTATAAATAATATTTAATAAACTATACGTACTTTGAAGTGAAATTTGATTGCTTTTGTCATATATATATATATATATACACACACACATGTGTGATCATCATATAGATATAGTCAAGATGACAAATATATTCATTACCCAAAAGTTTTTTCATGTCCATTTGCATACCTCCATCTCCTTTCCCACAGTCTCCTTAGGAACCCATAATTTGCTTTTTATGTTGTGTGTACATGCACTGAGGATGTTTTATAGGAAACACACCTGTATATTATGATGCTTTCATTCTGAAAAGAAATTTCTGGCAAACATGTCCACTAGTTGAGGACTGACCAGAGTGAGGTTGAACATTTCTTCATGTGTCTGTTGGCCACTCATATGTCTTCTTTTGAGAAGTGTCTGTTCATGTCTTTTGCCCTCTTTGTAATGGGGTTGTTTGTTTTTTTTCTTTTCAGCATGTTTGAGTTCCTTGTAGATCCAAGTTGTTAGGCCTTTGTCAGACATGGAGTTGGCAAATACTTTTTCCCAGTCTATGGGCTGTCTCCCTGCTCTCTTGATGGTTTCTTTGGCTTTGCAGAAGCTTGTCAGTTTAATGAGGTCCCATTTGTCTATCTTATCTCTTATGGCCTGTGCATTTTGGGTTTTGTTCAGGAATTGTATGCCAGTTCCAATTTCCATAAGGGTATGTCCTGTATTTTCTAAGGTTCTTATGGTTTGAGGTTTTACATTTAGGTTTCTTATCCACTTAGAGTTAATTTTTGTGTATGGGGATAGATAGGAGGTCTCGTTTGAATCTTTTGCATGTGGTTAACCAGTTTTCCCACACCATTTACTGAACAGATTCTCCTCTGTCCAGTGGTAGGGGTGGAGGCTTTGTCGAAGATGAGTTGGTTGAGAAATTGAGGTTTTGCTTCTGGAATCTCAATTCTATTCCATTGGTCTATATGCCTGTTCCTGTACCAATACCAAGCTGTTTTGATGATTGTAGCTTTATAGTAAAGTTTGAAGTCTGGTAATGTGATACCTCCTGCTTTGTTTTTTGTTTCGTTTTTTTTTTTTGTTGTTGTTGTTGTTTTTTGCTGAGGATTGTTCTGACTATTCTTGGTCGTTTGTGTTTCCATATGTATTCCTGTATTGTTATTTTCTAGCTCTGAGAAGAATATTGCTGGGAATTTGATGGGTTTTGCATTGAATCTGTAGATTGCCTTATGTAAGATGGACATTTCACAATGTTGATTCTTCCAATCCATAAGCACGGGATATTTTTCCACTTGTTTTTGTCATCTTTGATTTCTTTGAGCAGTGTTTTGTAGTTTTCATTGTTAAGTTCTTTCACATCTCTGGTTAGGAAGATGCCAAGGTATTCCTTTTCTTGTGTGGCTATTGTGAATGAGATTGTGCTTTTTATTTGGGTTTCTGTTCATTTATTATTGGTATAAAGAAATGCAACTGTCTTTTCCACATTTATTTTATACCCTGAGACTTTGCCAAAGTCCTTTATCAGTGCAAGGAGACTTTTGACAGATTCTCTTGGGTTTTCAAGGTACACAATCATGTCCTCTGCAAAGAGAGATAACTTGACTTCCTCTTTTCCTATTTTGGTTACCCCTGATTGCCTTCCCTTTTCTGAGTGCTCTAGCCAGGGCTTCCAACACTATATTGAACAGGAGGGGAGAGAGTGGACATCCTTGTCTGGTTCCACTTTTCAGGGGAAATGGTTCCAATTTTTGTCTGTTTAGGAGTATGCTCGCTGTGGGTTTCTCGTGGATGGCTTTTACTATTTTGAAGTATGTTCCATGTATGTCTAGATGTTCGAGGGTTTTTATCAAGAAGGGGTGCTGGATTTTATCAAAAGATTTTTCTGCATCAAATGACATAATCATGTCATTGTTGTTCTGATGTTTGTTGATATATTTAATTACATTTATTGTCTTGTGAATGTTGAACCAACCTTGCATCCCAGGGATGAAGCCTACTTGGTCATGATGGATGATTTTTTGAGATGTGTTGTTATATCCAGTTTGCTAGGATCTTGTTGAGAACTTTGGCATTTATGTTCATCAAAGATATTGACCTGTAGTTCTCTTTCTTTGTTAGGTCTTTACCTGGCTTGAGTATCAATGTGATGTTAGCTTCATAAAATGATTTGGGGAGGGTTCCATCTTTCTCAATCGCCTGGAATACTTTCAGTAGGATTGCTATCAGCTCCTCCTTAAATGTATTATAGAATTCTGCTGGAAAACCATCTGGTCCAGGGGTTTTTTTTGTAGGTAGTTTGCTTATTACATAGTCAATTTCCTGGATTGTTATTGGTCTATTTAGGGTCTCAATTTCTTCTTGTTTCAACCTAGGCAGGTTGTGGGATGTCAGAAAGTCCTCCATTTCCTTAAGATTTTCAAGTTTGTTTCCATACAAGTATACATAGTAGTCTCTAGTAATCTTTTGTATTTCTTCAGGATCAGACATGACTTCGTCTTCTGTGTTTCTGATTGTATTTATTTGGACTTTTTCTCTGTTTTTCTTGGTCACTCTAGCTAGGGGAACCATCGATCTTGTTTATCCTTTCAAAGAACCAATTTTTTGTTTCATTGATTTTTTGTATTATCTTTTTGTTTTCTATGTCCTGGATCTGGGCTTTTATTTTGATGATCTGAATTCTTCTGCTGAAGTTAGGGTTTTGGTGGTCTTGCTTTTCCAGCTTCCTAAGGTGACTTGTTAGGCTATTAATTTGTGATCCTTCCATTTTCTTCATGTGCATTTGTAGAGATATGAATTCCCTTCTTACTACAGCATTCATGGCATACCAGAAATTATGGTATGATGTCTCTTCATTTTAATTTGTTTCCAGGTATCTTTTAATCTCTGTTTTGATTTCATTGTAGACCCAGGAGTTGTTTAGCATCATGGTATTTAGTGTCCATGTCTTTGTGGATTTGAGGGGAACCTTGTTGGTGTTGTTGTTTAATTTTAATCCACTGTGGTCCAAGAAGGTGCATGACAAAATTTCGATATTTTGAAATTTGTTTATGCTTGATTTATGGCCAACTATGTGGTCAATCTTAGAGTACGTTCCATGCGGTGATGAGTAGAATGTATATTCTGTGGTCATTGGGTGGAGTGTTCTGTAGGTATTCATTAAGTCCATTTGGTCAAGAGTCACATTGAGGTTCTTGATCTCGTTGCTGATTTTTTGTCCTGATGATCTCTCTAGGGTTGTGAGTGGGGTATTAAAGTCCCCAGTTATGATAGTGTTAGAGTTAATATCTTTTTTGAGTTTTCCTAGAATCTGCTTTATGAAAGTCGGCGCTCCTATGTTGGGTGCATATTTGTCTAGGATAGATATTTCTTGTTGATGAAGTGAACCTTTTATCATTATGTAGTGGCCTTCTGTATCTTTTTAAATTTTTGATAGCTTAAATGGTATTTTGTCTGAAATTAGAATTGTGACTCCTCCTTTTTTTGTGTTTCGTTCACCAGGAAATTTGTTTCCCATCTTTTTACTTTGAGTTTGTGAGTGTCCTTCCTAGTGAGATGGGTCTCTTGAAGGCAATATATTGTTGCCTGGTGGTATTTTATTCATTTTGCCATTCTATGTCTTTTCAGTGGTGCATTTAGTCCATTCACATTCAGGCTAATTATTGAAATATGAGTTGAACCTTATCATAAGGTTCTTATTGAGTTGTTGTTGTTTCTCTTAGTTTGTTGACTTTCTTTTGGTTTTGGGGTTGGTTTGTGTGTGTTTTACTCTTTTTCCTGTACTCGTGTGAAGAACGTTGTTGTGCTTTTTTCCTTTTCTTCTGTGTTTAGTACTTTCTTAAGTGTTTCTTGTAGAGGTGGTTTGGTGGCAATATAAGTTCTTAGGGATTGGATGTCTGGGAAAGATTTTAATTCTCCCTCTCCGATGAAGCTAAGCTTGGTTGGGTAGGTTATTCTTGGTTGAAATTGTTTATCTTTTAGAACTTTGAAGATAGGGCTCCAAGCTCTCCTAGCCTGCAGGGTTTCTGCAGATAAATCTGCTGATATTCTAATTGGTCTTCCATGATAGGTGATCTGGCCTTTTTCTCTTGCTGCCTTTAGAATTTTTTCTTTTGTACCTACTTTGTTTAGGCAAATTATTATGTGTCTGGGAGTTGGTCTTCTCATTTGCTGTCTTGCAGGGTTCTCTGAATCTCTTGTGTTTGAATTTTTGCATCACTGGTGAGATGAGGGAAATTTTCTTCAATAATCTCATGAAATGTTTGTTCCAGGGTGGCCTCTGTCTCTTTCTTTTTCAGGAAGTCCAATTACTCTTAGATTTGGTCTCTTGAAGTAATCTCTCATCTCTCATCTCTTAAAGGTTTTGTTCTGTCTTTTTAAGCTTCTTTTCTATGTTTTTGACAGTTTGGGTTAGTTCTATATTTTGGTCCTCAAGCTCCAAAATTCTTTCTTCTGCTTGGCTAATTCTGTTTTCCATGCTTATCCATTTGTTATTTATTTCATTCACAGTATTCTTTACTACTGTTATCTCAGTTATCAATTCCTTTCCAGTTTCTTCTTGTCTCTCCTCAATTCTTTTTAATGTCTCCATTAATGTCTTGATATCTAGGTTTATAGTTTGAGACCAGTCATTCTGGATGCTCTTCATTGTTTGCATTCCAAAGTCAGTTTTCTCAGTGTCTGCCCTCCCAGGGGTCTGGGAGAGACCCATGTTCTTCTTTTGATTTTTCTTCATTTGTGTAGATTTTTGTCTCTCTCCCTTTCCCTCCCTTTCTTTAGTTCTGTTTTTCAGGGAAGGTGATGTTGCATTTACTACTTTTGTTCAATCTCCTGTTCTTCCTTATGAGGGTCCTCTGGTTTTGTTCACTTCTGAGGCTGATCTGTGGATTGGGGGCTGTAACTTTTTGCAGTTTTGAGGTTTAATTGAGGGGGAAGCTGTGATTCAGAATTTGTCTGCAGATCCCAGTATCCACCAACTGGTGTATGGGCATGCTGGAACCCATTTCCCACTTCCTTACAATCTGTCCATGCAGCAGAGTTTAGGGTGCTCCCTGGAACAAAAAAGGAAAATAATGAAAGTACAAAAGGAAAATAATGAAAGAAGTACAAAAAGGAAGTACAAAAAGAAGTACAAAAAAGGAAAATAATGAAAGAAGGGAGGGTCAGTAGGAAGTTAGAGAAAGAGAAGAGTGAGAGAGATAACAGACATGCATATCAACTAATGAGTGAAAAAGAGACACAAGACCAGAAAAGAGTGAAAAACAGACACACAAACAAAATTCTCTAAGCATTACTGGTAATTACACAAAGACAGTCCAATAAAATCATGCCTTTTGATGCATTTGACCCCAACACAAACTGGTAGTCTAAATCAAAAAGTAAACAAAAGTGAGCAAATAAAACAGTCAAAAGAAATCAGAAATCAAAATAAGTAACCAGACTAGCTCTGGAATCTTTCCTGAGTGTCTAAAGTCTCTTCAGCTCTGATCTCTAGCCTCTCCCCTTTGCTTTCATTGAAGACAGATAGATTTATCCCAAGCTTGGGTTGGTTCCTTTGTCTTGCTGCCTGAGAGGTCTGTGACAGGCCTGAGTTGCCTGGATCTAATTCAGCATGAGGGGAGACTTTTGTCTCCTGTTTAGCAATGTTACCTTAGAATCCAAGGTGCAGGCTCTTGTAGATGGGTGGGGCACTGCAAATCTCTGCCTGGAAAATGGCCAAGGTGGGCAGCTCCCCTTTCAAGGATCCTTTCTCTCTACCCATTCTTTCTCTCCACTCACCTGGGTCCACGGGCAATCCACTATTACAGGCTGTGGGATCAGTGGCACAGCTGGGCACTGAAACTGGTGAGCTGCCAGCAGCCTGGGTTAGAAGAGGGAGCTGGGAATTCCCTCTTCCTGGAGCTGAGAGCTGAATGCTGCTGATCAGCACTGCCTTAAGATATACTGTTCCCTTACACAACCAGGGGGTCCCACGCTGGGTGTCTCAGCCAGAGCGGGGACCGGAGCTCCAAAGGGCGGGTGGTGAGTAGTGATAGTGGCTTTTGGCCCTGCTCAGAGCACTTCAGCCAGGAATGGAGCTGGTATCACTGAGGGGCAGGTGCCTAGAACCTCCCTGGGTGATGCCGGCTTGAAATAGGACTGGGCGGGGGCCCAGAACCCAGGGCAGGGACCTGAAACTCTATGGAGTGAGCACCAGGCCCACTGGATTGGGTGCCCAGTCAGGGAGAGAGCTAGCAGTGGCTGAGTGCCGGGCAGATCAGTGTAACCAGCAAGGGAACCCAGATCTCCACAAGGCGGTATCCCAGGGCTGCCGGGTGAGACATTGTAGCTGGGGAGGGAGCTGGGATCTCCACATGACTGTGGTCCGGGCCACCTATAGTGGAGCAATAGCAGCCAAGAGGCCTCAATAGCCAGACTTGCATGGGTCCTAGGGTCTCCAGGCCTTTGGAATGGTGTGGCTGGCGGTCGGCAGGGGTGTGGGGGAAGGAAAGTAAGAGTCTTTTTGGGAACTCACTTTCAGAGAATCTCAGGGTCCTGCCTATGCCATTGCTATTTTCAGCCTTCTCAGGTTGAGTTATTCTGGGTAGTCCTGGAGATGGCAGCCCTTAACTTATTTTCATAGAGGTCTTTACATTATTGATTTAAAAAATTTTCCTTTTACTTTCATGGACATTTCATTCATTCATTACCACTTTCTATTTTTTACATCAATAACTTCTTTACCTTTACTATTTTTGTTCTCATACTTTTGCTTGTCTTACTTGTTTGTTTCTTTTTATAAATTATTGAGTTGAGACTTAGAGTGGAGAAATTCTATTAGATTAACTTTTTTTTTTTGAGTTGGAGTCTCACTCTGTCACCCAGACTGGAGTGCAGTGGCCAGGAGTGGCTCGACCTGCTGGTCTCTGGCAATCCTTCCGCCTCAGCCTTCTAAGTAGCTGGAACTATAGGCACGTGCTACCATGCCTGGCTAATTTTTTATTTATTGTAGAGATGAGGTCTTGCCAAGTTGCTCAGGCAGGTCTCGAACCCACAGGCTCAGGCAATCCACTCACCTCAGCCTCCCAAAGTGCTGGGATTACAGGCTGAGCCATCGAGCCTGGCCATTGGATTAACTTTTTAATTTTAGCTTTAAAAATTAACTTTGTTTTAGATGAGCTCATACATGATATAATTGAATCTTAGGCTTTGATATATATTGATTTTGTTTGGGTAGAGGAGTTAATTTTTTGCACAATTAGTGCTATTATTTGTATTCTAGTTTTTATTGTGTTGCATTATTTCATTTTATGTTATAATCAATATGCAGGCTTTGTTTCCTTCAATATAGATTTAAAAATAAGTTGTCTATGTTTTCAGGGATCCAAATAACACAATAGAAAATTTTCTAATTTTTTTTTTAGCTATTTTCTAATTTTGGGAGGAGAGTATCCTTTTTTAATTCTCTGTGTTGTTTTCCTATTTTATTTTATAAATTATATATAACTTTTTTGTTTTGTTTTGTTTTCAGGTACTCTAGTTATGTACATTAAATATTAGCTTATCTTCCTTTCAATCAACTTTGTTTCTGATCTTTCTTAACTTTTTCTTTATTCCATTTTTCCCTTGTTGAATCCATTTCAGCTTTTCGTTATGTTCTTTAATTTATATTTATGATCTTTTGGATATCTTCTAATTTAGTCTTTATAAAGAATATTTATAACATAAAGCTATAAATTTTTCTTTTTGGGTATTCCTTTCTTGGCTCTAAATATTTCCTAGGTCCAAGCCATCTCATTTTACTTTATTATCTTTTTTTATATATGTCATTGCTTTTTAAATTTTTGATTCCATGTTTTTATGGCTGCAAATTTTGTGGGGAGGAGAATTTTCATCAAAGTTTTTTTTAACAGTATTTTGTGACTATAAAGATGTCTTGTTCTTTATATTTCATATATATGGTTGATGCTAGGAGGTGTTATAGAATAGGGATTGACAAATATGGTCCGTGGTCCAAATCTAGGCAATAATTTTTTTAAAAAAAGGGTTTTCAGGATAAGGATATTTTTCATTTTGTAAATGGTTATCATCTGAATGGTTATATATAATTTCATATATAATATCCTGAATTTTGTGTTTTGATTTGCAAAACCTAAAGTATCCCTCAGTCTTTTAAGGACAAGTTTGCCAACATTTGCTGTTAAAAAAAAAAAGAGAGAGAGAAAAGAAAAGAAATCTAGTTCAAAAGTGCCCTCTTCTGTTAATGTAGCAAAACTTTTGGGGAGTGTGGGATATACCGTGTAGATCAGAGTTGTGTGTTAGTTTCCTGCAGCTATTGTAAGTTATCCCACAAAGTACTGTATTAATTTTCTAGAGTTTCTGTAACACTACTAACTAATGCAAATTTGATGACTTAAAACAAGAGTTTATTATTTAAGAGTTCTGGAGGCTAAAATCCTAAAATCAAGGTGTCAGCAGGGCCGTGCTGCCTCTGAAGGCTCTAGGGAAGAACTGTTTCTTGCCACTTTCTAGTTTCTGGGAGCTCTTGGCAATCCTTGGTGCTCCTTGACTTATAGCTGCATGGCTTTAGTCTCTCCTTCTGTCATCTTATGGCATTCTTCCATGTATCTCCCTGTGTCTTTTACTTTTGTTACAGACACCAGTCTTGAATTTAAGGCCCACTCTAAATCCTGAATGATTCCATCCTAAGATCCTAAAAAACTTACCTCAACAAAAACCCAATTTTCAAATAAGGTCACATTCTTTCACTGACCAAATAAAGTTGCACATGCACATAAAAGGGATATAAATTTGGGATTGGGGTCATTTTTTAACACACTGCAATTTGTATGTCATACATATGTTGTTTTCTTTATTTATTTATTTTTTTTTTAACAGGACAACAAAATTGTCTTCTTCAACTTTTCTTCATCACAGTCTCCAAAGGATACCTGTCTTTCTTATTTACCCTCTTCTTTTCCCAAAAGCTTTTTCTTCTGGACTCTCTACTTAAACTATGTAATTATTTTTAAGACATTCCCTGTATCTTTTTTATTCCAGGCAGTTTTTCATAACTACTTGGTTCTTTGGTCTTTTCTGTGGTGATGGAGCTTGAAGAATTATTCCTGTCAAAAATTTGCAGTTTTTTTTCTTTTTAGTTACAGGTAATATGTTTCAATCAACTATTATTTTCTCAACTACTTTCTCCAAAGTCTAAATTTTAAGTAAAGATTATGAGTCTTTCTTCTTGACCAGAAACTTTAGTTGATTTTAAAGGTACTCTTTGGAAGCCTTAAGTAACAACTAGAAATGATCTTATTATTATTTTAGGTTAAATTCTGGCACAACGAAATAATACAATTGGCACATACTAGTTCCTGAAGAAATTGCATTAATGAGATAATTACATTTAAGTAATAATGCATGCATAGGACAAGTGACAAAAATTTATTTGGGGTTGGGCATATAATACAACACCTTCCTGAATAAAAAAGTGGGCATGACTTATGGAGATATTTCTAAAACATGTTTTCTTATTATCTCAATCATAGAGTTTTGACAAAGGTTTATTACAGTTGTTAGTACATTTTATTATAACTTTAAAAATGTATAGTAGTTTAAGCAAATGATGATAATTATAATAAAAATAATAGACCATTGGCTCACTTAACTGAAAAACTACAGAGTAAAATCTTACTTTAGACAGAACTGAATAAAAGTCAAAGGGTGATATCAGACTTTTCATACCGTATCTTAAATTTTAGGATTCTCACATAAATCATCGCAATATAGGATGAAAATACATTTTCAACTGACAGTTCAGTAAACATATACTCAAATATTTCAACTTGACTTATCAGGGCTCATTTGGCCTCTTTCAGTCAATATCTCAATACAAAAAGGGAAGAAGTGTCATTATTGACCAAGTCTAGATAATGCATCTACTCCTTGGCATGGGGAGATGACATTGGCCCTACCTAGAACACCTTGACAGAGTAAAATTAATATGGAACTGGGGAGATTGTTGTTTCCCAAAGAAAAGAATGTCAAGGCATGCTACCTCCATACTGAAATATTAACACTAGTTTTGTATTGTTTGAAACTGTCACACTTGAAACTGTCATAACTTTTTAAATTATAAAATTATTGTCAACGTTTTGAAAATGTAGTTTGTCAGATTAAATTAAAAATTACAATAGAGTAATCTTGCTATTTTTTGTCCATGTTCAGAAGCTCATTCAAAGGAATAATGCATTTCATAATTACATTGTTCTTACCCTCTCACCTCCTGGAAATGTGATTCAGAGGAAGACTATCTGGTCTCTATCAATCAGGTGGCATATGGTCTCCTAGCTCCAATCAGAAGATCTCAAAATAGAATCTCTCCATGAACAGATTTATACAACCCTGCTGACTTTGGCTCTGTTATTCTCACCTTGCTTATTAAGACAAGTGCTACTGTCTCTTCTCTGCATGCAGTTAATTGGAGAGGAATTAGTGAAGTGCATCACTGGCAACAGCTATGTATAACCTCAAACACTGGAAAGTTCACTACGATCTCTTTTGATAATCATGGGTAGTTTGAAAAGCAGATAAGTTCTCAGAGTTAGAAGGAATAAAGTCATAATTCCAAGTATAATTTGCTTTTTACTAAGATGTATAAAAGTTGAGAGGAAGCAAAAGCTAATTAAGAGTGTAACTGCTGGAAGAGAGAAAATGTCACAGTATAGAAAATAGTTATCAACTATCAGTCTTTTTCTATTTTCCATTTGCTGTGGAAATGGTACAAGTTTCTCTGGTACGAGCTTACCACCTGATACAAAGGCAACAGCCTTCCATAGACTTCTCTACCAGCTTCCCTCTATGGTCACAAACCAGCATCTGGACCTGTCTGGCTTTCCAGATTCCTCTGCAAGCTCTGACTTCTCCATCCACTCTAAAATTTAGGAAGGCTATAAGGACTTTTCTTTGACCCTTCACTTTCCTTGTGGCCCTGGCTTCCCGAACTCCTCTCTCAATTGTATTATGTCTAGTTTCTATCATGCCTTCTTAATCTATGATATTCCTACTGGTTCTGTTTCTCTGATCAAATCCTAACTAATATAGAAATTTTCTATTTTTTAATTTGCCATTTGCAACTATGGCTAGGTTTGTAAGATTTATTTATGATTTCATTATAGCTTCATTTAATTGATACTCATAGACACATACACAAGAAATTTTATTGGTATTTGTAGAATGTTAATGATTACATTTTTTTCACAATTGAAATTTTATTTATTTATTTATTTATTTAAATAAAGATGTGGGGTACATTCAAGGATAGGTATACAAACGTTGACTATGCAAGTACCCTTGCATCCCTAGCAGTTTCCCTCAACTGCCAATCTCACCCTCCCTTCCCTGACAGTTTCTCTATCCTGTTCCATTGTTCTATATGCCTGTTCTTGTAGCAATATCAGGCTGTTGTGACTACTGTAGCCTTATAGCAAAGTTTGAAGTCTGAAAGTGTGACATCTCCTGCTTTGTTTCTTTTGCTAAGGATTGTTTTGGCTATTTCTGGCCGTTTATGTTTCCATATGAATTTCTGTATTGTTATTTCCAGGTCTGAGAAGAATGATGTTGGTAACTTAATGGGTATTGCATTGAATCTGTAGATTGCCTTTGGTAGAATGAACATTTTAACAATGTTGATTTTTTCTTTCCATGAGCTTGGAAGATTTTTCCATTTGTTGTGTCCTCTTGAGTTTCTTTGAGCAATGTTTTATAGTTCTCATTTTAAAGGTCTTTCCCTTTTCTAGTTAGGAAGATGCTGAAGTGTTTCATTTTGTTTGTGTGTGATTATTGTGAATGAATTGTGCTTTTTATTTGGGTCTCTGCCTGCTTCTTGTTGGTGTATAGGAATGCAACTGTCTTTTGCACATTTATTTTGTACCCTGAGACTTTGCCAAATTCCTTTATCAATGCAAGCAGGTTGTTTACAGAGTCTCTTGGATTTTCAGGATATAGTATCATATTGTCAGCAAAGAGGGATAACTTGACTTCTTCTTTTTCTATTTGGATAACCCTGATTTTCTTAAATTGCCTGAGGTCTTCCTTTGGTTTTTCCTCATTTGTGACAGATCTCTTGTTTTTCTCTTTAGTTCTGCTATTCTGTGTCAGTGGGAGAGATTTTCCCTTCTCATGTTTGCTCAGCCCTATATTCTTCTCTGATCTGTGCTCCAGATTTATTCTACTTTGAAGTAAGACAGTGGATGGGAAGCTTTGCTGTTTCTTGTAGTTTTTGAAATTCAAATAAAGTAGGGGAATGGGCGCTATGATTCAGAAACTACTTGCAAATTTCAGTGTTCACTGATTGTGGTATGTGTTCCCTGTGACCCACTCCCCACCACCACTCTATATGCTGATGTAAAGCAGAAACCAATTCAAAAAACAATTGAACACACACACACACACACAGACATACACACACTCCTCAAAACAAGCTAGAATAACAACAAATTGAAACAAAACAAACAACAACAACAACAAAAATCTAAGAAAACTGAACACACACACACATGCCTAGCACAAAGTGAATGGAGAAGAAAAACAGAAAGATCAGGAGAAAAAAAAATTCAGATCAAATCCTCACATATATATTGACACACACCTTAAATATAAAAAATGAAAATAAAAAACCTCAGAAGAACAAAAGAGCTAAAACAAACCAACAACATCAACAAAATTGAATGATGAACACTCAATCCTTCACAAACAAACATAAACAGGAAACAACAAATAAAAGAATAAAGAAACAGAAAAAGAAAAATAAAGAAAAAAGTTTGAGAGGATACAGATCAAACCCTCACATACATATTCATGCACAAAGGAAAAATATTTGAACAATAAACGAACTAACAAACAAACAGGAAACATTTTTAAAAACTAAAAGAAATTAAATTTTTTTTTAAAAAAACCCTGCCCTCTTGTGGCAGGCGCTGTAATTGTTCCTCTAATCTAGTCTCTCCCGCAGAGTCACCTCTTTCACTCTCTCAGTGACTGGAGCAGGGAAGGAGGAGGGGAAGTAGAGGTGGGTGGGACTGCAATCCTCCCCTCCCACTCTCTTATGGTCAGATCTCCCCTGATGGGGAGGTGCAGGATTGTCTCTTCCCCAGGTATGTGCTTACGGAGGGTGCCCCAGTCAGGCCTATTCTGGAATGGAGTTCTATAGTGACTGACATCCAGGCTCTGCCTGGGTTTGTCCCTTTCAGTTGTGGCCCAGCTATATGGGTCAGACATTCAGAAGATCTCTGGGGAGGAGGGGGTTTGGGTCAGCCCTGGACTCACCACTGATCTCTTTGGAGTCCTTCCTCATCCTTTTCTGACCACATCCTTTGTCCTTTGTCCTGAGGCTGAATCCGGGTAGAGGATGGGGCACCTGGAACTTTGCACTCATCAGGTCCCTCCAAAATTTGTGCTTTCAGGATATTCCCTCTGGGTCACGATCAATCCCTGAGTGGTTGATCTGCCAGTCACACAGATCGGGTCTGTTGCTCCATGGTGAGCAAGTCGGAGCACTTTCCTGTCCCCCTTCAAGATGGGTGGGGTGTCTCTCTTGCCCTCTTCCGTGGGACTTTGCCTCTGGACTCCCTCTGCAGCACCCTGCCAGGTGCTGAAGTGGTGAGGCAAAGTCAGGAGCCGGCAGCCTTTCTCCTCGACTGCAATTGTGAGGGAGAGCCTGGGGCAATCGTTTCTCCCTGCCACTTTTTCACAAAAAAACTGTTTGTCCGTATTAAAAAAAAAAATGGCACTTGACTTCTGTGACCTGGGAAGAGCCAGGGACCAAGCAGAGAAGCTGCAGCACCTGCTGTTGCACCAGGGCCCTGGCCTCTTGCTCATGAACCCCAACTTAGTCAGTCTCTTCCAGCATTTTCTTCCCAGCAAAGGTTTTGTTGATTCAAAAAAATAAAAAAATAAAAAGCAGGTCCCAGGAATCACCAGGGAATCGCTAGGGCACAAACCCAGCAGCTGCAGAACCAGCCCCTGCACCAGGAGAGCCCTGGTTGCTAGCTCCCTAGCCTTCACTTAGCCACTTCCATGCCCACTCACTAGTCAGCATGTACACAAACTTTTCCATATACCCAATCATTCACACCAAGACTCATATAGTTCCACTGGCTCAGCTGCCATTTTTGTATCCAAGTCCAGATTTTTATTTTTAATTTTTTAGGAGATATAATTTTGGGTTACCAACCTCTGTGGCTTATTCATGTCTCTACTCTCCTCAGTTAGTCCAGTGAATAAAAATTACTATTTATTTCCTGATTGTTATTTTTTAGGAGTAATATCTACATAATATGCAGCCACTTTATGCTATGAAAACAATCACATATTGCATATCTGTGAAAAATGCTCAAGAAATAACTGAAAACATCATTCAACATTTGGAATATTTCAAATATGTTGTATTAAAATAATAAATTGAGTAGCAAGTTCAAAAGTTTAACTTTGGAATCAAATACACTTGATTTGAATTTTGCCCTCATTTACTATGTGGATGATATTGTCTAATTATTCAACCACTTAAAATGTTAATTTTCTCACATGTAAATTGGAGCACTAATATTTACTTCATGAAGTTGTTAAAATTTATTAATGCATTTTAGAAAATCCCTTATTCATAGTGAGTAATATGACTATTAGGTGACTGCCATTAACTAATTCTCTATACTAATCATGTCACATCCATCATCTCCAATCAACAGTACTTAATATGGCGGTTTTTATAATCTTTATTTTCTGCATAGGAAGATTGAAGTTTGGATTCTTGTCTCTACAGACTGAATATCTGTATTGCCTCATAAATATTTATCACAGGAAGAGTCTCTTTTGTCCCTATGGGATAACAATCAGGAAGTAAATAGTAATTTTTATTCACTGGACTAACTGAGGAGAGTAGAGACATGAATAAGCCACAGAGTTTGGTAACCCAAAATTATATCCCCCTGATGTTTAAGCATGAATCACCTGTAGCTTCTCCAGCAGATTTGTTTTCTGATTCAAAACAGGGAACTTGTGTTACACCTGCTCAGTCATTATAACTAGCACAGAATGCTGAGCTACTTTTGACGTATGTTGAGAAACAGAAGCAAGCTGAACTCAGATTCAAAACTATTCACTGATAATCCTCAGTGCACACCATTTTCCTAAAGCCAACTAGAAATTGATAGATTTTTAAATCTGAGAACCACATTGGCTTCTGTAGAATTTGTGTAGCAGCCAAGTAACTGTTCGTTTTGTAGCTCTGAGTTGATGAGATTCCAGTTCTGATAACTAATATCTGGGCATCTTTGCATACGCTTTTAAGCCACACTGATACTCATTTTGCTTGCTTTTTAAGATTATTTTTAATTTAAAAATCATAATTGTATACATTTATTGGGTACAATGAGATAGTTTGTTATATATGATTTTGAATGATAAAACCAAGCTAATTAACATCACCTTGCTTACCTATCATTTTTTATGGTGAAACATTTGAAATTTATTCTTTCTTTATTTTTAGTTGTATATTTTTATTAACTGCAGTCATCATTCTTCTGTGCAATAGATCTCAAAACTTGTTGCTCTTGCCTAAAACATTGTATCCTTTGACCCACAACTCCCCATTCCCTTCCTTCCCTTCTCCCCCTTTGTTTTCTTCCTTCCCTTCCACCCAGCATCAGGTAACTATCATTCAACTCTCTTCTGAGAGTTCAACTTTTTTAGAATCCACATATAAGTGAAATCACGTGGTAGCTGAAGCTCAGTTTTTTCATCTGTAATAGAAGAATGATAAATCCTACCCTACTGGAATGTTGGGGATTTAAAAATTAAATAATATAAAAAAGAGAATTTCATAATATGTAGGCAAAAAAATGTAAACAGATACTTCACCAAAGAAAATATATAGACGCCAAAAAGTCATGAAAATATGCTCAACATCAGTAGTCATTATGGACAGGTAATTTAAATTTACAATGAGCCACTACCACATACCTTTTATAATGGCCAAAAAACCCCAAACATACAAGACAAATATGCCAATACCAAGTAAATGCAAGCATACAGAGCAACTAGAACTCTTACACAGTAAGGATTGGAATAATATTATACAGCTACTTTGGAAGAGTCTGTATAAAGTTAAATATACACTTATACCATATGATCCAGCAACTTCACTCCTAGGTATTCACCCAAGAGAAATTTAAAACTATGTTCACACAATAACTTGTTTGCTTATATTTATGGCAGATTTACTCAAAATTATCAAAAGTAAAGATATCCAAATGTTCCTCTGCTGGAAAATATATAAAGAGATCATAAATCCACATAATGATTTGCCATTCAGCAATAGAAGAAAATAGACTTCTGAGGCACACAACAGCATGAACAAATCTCAGTTGTGTTATGCTAAATGGAAGAATACAGATTCAAGGCAAAACTATGGAGACAGAAAAAAATCAATGTTTGTAAAGGCTGAGGTCATGAGAACTTCACTATTAAGAGGTATGAAAAATATTTAGGGAGATGTTTGATAAAACCATTTTAGAACTTGATTGTGGTGATGGTTATATTACTGTGTGACTGTATGAACACTCACAGAACTGTACACTAAAAAGAGTAGTTTTATTCTATGTAAATCATACCACAATTAAAAGACAATCTCATGTTTGTTCAGTCTTTTATAATTTACAATGCACATGTCATACATCATTAATTTGATTTCACACAATTTAATTGGTAGATATTATTTTTTTCATTATTTCATAGATAAAGAATGAACTCAATACAAAAAGTTAGGATCAATTCCAGGTTTCATGCTTCCAAACCAAGTATTCTCTCCATCAGACTTTAAAATGCTGAGGTTTGTTTCCCTGAACATAAGTTGTTTGATACTTTAAAAACACCCCATGGCATTTTTTCATTAAATAGTTTTGCAATAAGCAATATTCCAAGGTGTTATATTTTTCCTTATTCTCAGAAAAGGAGGGGGGGATTTTCATGGAATAATTGGCTATTCATTGAAGTTTTGTATTTTGTATCTTTATTCTATTGTTATTATTTTACTGAAGAAAAATAAATGCCTAAAATATATATCAACAAACCCCCTGCCAAACAACTGCAAGGGAGCTGCTTTTGGAGAATCTAAGAATAGCTTAGTTTTGTTTCTAGCTATAAACTTTCTCACCAGGGACAATAAATTAGACAAACTAGCAGGTCAGCTTTGAAGGCACTCAAAGAAGACATGTGGCACCATACAGATTACTTTTCTCTATTGAGACAAATATTTATCTTGCCTCTTTTCTCCCACAGAGAAAGAAAACCACACAAAAGAATTAAAACCTCATGCAATAAGCAAAATAACCCCTCACCCCAGGTGAAAAGGCACTCCCTGAAGAGCAATAGCATATTTTTCTTTTTCCCCAAGAGTTAGCCATCAGTCGGAATTAAGAGGCTAACCTGCAGCACTAACATTCTTTCAGTGGTTCAGAATCCTGTCCCACAGTCTTTTCTTCCATGCCTAGCCTCTTCTACAATACTAGAGAAATTTAGGCTAATTTTGACGAGATCTATGTGGATATTATTGCAGAAACCGTAGTATAATTGGCTCTGTCTCTTGTAACTGAAGAACATTAACTAAAGAGTATGGATCAGTGGAGAACAGTTACAAAGAACAATAGACTGTAATTTTTTGACATCAAACTAACATACGTGGGAAAGGGTGATAAGGGGGAAAAGATGCTGGATTTAGAGTTATTTCCATGTTTGCTACTTATTATTGGTAGCTTTAAGTTAGGCTCATGGCTGTTATTTGATTGTTTGTTGGAATTCTTGAATCATGAGACAGAAAATCAGCAAAATGGTCCAGAGAAAGTGGGGCATTTATCATAATAATGCTGGATGTCTTGCGGAGGTGGAGACCAAAAGAAGTAAAATGAGGAGCTAGAGTTGAATTAAGACACTGTTCCCAGGTCAACTTCTTTATCAAATTTGTTTTCAAATGCTCCTATCTAGACCAATACATTATAAATCAAAAGGACAGGCAATGATATTGATCAGTATGGGGCAAACAAATTTTGCATAGACAGGAATAATTTCTTTTCTTTTTTGAGTTGGAGTCTCACTCTGTCACCCAGACTGGCGTGCAGTGGCCGCTCCGGGCCCCCGCAGCCTCGACCTGCTGGGCTCCGGCGATCCTTCCGCCTCAGCCTTCCAAGTAGCTGGAACTACAGGCTTGCACTATCATGCCCCGCTAATTTTTTATTTATTGTAGAGATGAGGTCTCGCCAAGTTGCCCAGGCAGGTCTCGAACCTGCGGGCTCAGGTAATCCACTCACCTCAGCCTCCCAAAGGCACAGGATGACAGGCTGAGCCACCGAGCCATTCTTATGTACATTAAAAACTGAAACCACACTGGGCTCAGTGGCTCAGCCTGTATTCCCAGCACTTTGGGAAGCCAAGGCGGCTGGATTGCCTGAGCCCGCATGTTCGAGACCCACCCGGGCAACTTGGTGAGACCTCGTCTCTACAATACATTAAAAAAAAAAAAAAAAAAAATCAGCCGGGCGTGGTAGCGCTCGCCTGTAGTTTCGGCTACTTGGAAGGCTGAGACGGAAGGATCGCTGGAGCCCAGCAGGGCGAGGCTGTGGAGGCTGGGAGCGTGCCCCTGCACTCCAACCCCAGTCTGGATGACAGTGAGACTTCAATTCAAAAAAAAAAACAAAACAAATACCAACCAAACAAACAAAAAACCTGAAGCCTGGTGCTTCATGCCTTTCAGTTATATGCAGAATATAATTAATTCAATGCTTGCTAAGGTTCTTTTCAGTCCTAGAAGCTAACTCTTCTTTGTAAATGTAAGATCTAGATTCTATAATCTGGCTCTATGAAACTGAGTACTAGTCAAATGTAGAATTTTCCAAGATACGACACTTGCTAATTTTGCTCTTTAATATATCGTCAGCACTTACAGCAGGAGCTGGCACATAGTAAGCTCTCAAAACTTAGTTCTGTTTTTTAAATTTTTGATTGGTTTTATGTGTATTATTGTGATAGATGATTTTGTATGTCAATTTGAGTAACCCAACGGGTATCTAGATTAAACTTTGTTTTACTGGGTGTGTCTGGGCAAGTGTTTCCAGATAAGATTGGCTTTTGTATTGGTGGCCCTCTCTAATACATGTGGGCATCATCCAATTCATTGAGGACCTGGACCTGGAGGAATTCACCTTTTTTTTTCTCTGACTCACTGCTTGATCTGGGATATCTCATCTTATCTTCTGCCTAGGACTATCAGTTACATCTTCAGTTTCCCTGGTTCTCATATCTTCAGACTAAGACTGAAACTGATTTAACCATACGTATGGATATCCCTCTTGGCTATTAAATTATCTAATGCAGTCTCATTTTACTCTTTTTACAATTTTAAAAGTTACATTTTACATAATTTTCTTTTACTTTTTTCCTGTAAGTAGGTATTCAGGTTGTTCCCATTTTTTTGCCAATGTATACCATGCTGCAATAAAGTTTTCTAAAGACAATACTTGAAAAATGTGGGTCAAAAGTACATAAGTTTTTTATTCTCATAGACTCTTCCAAACTAGTTTTTTTAAAATAAATATTTGCAATCTTACTAGCAATGAGTACTCATTTCATATCATCACCTATTAGATGCTACTCTATTATTTTTTTTCTAATTTTTCAACACAATATGTCTCTCTGTAGCTTCCATTTTTATTTTCCTAAACTACTGATGAAGCTGAGCAATTTTTCATAAGGTCAGTAGCCATTAGCTGCAATTAAATGTCAAGGAACCTGGAATATTGAAATTATCCCTTCAGAAACCCCTTTAGAAATACTCCTTTTAACTTGAAAAATTCAGTGATATTACTTGTTGTCAAGTATAAGAAGACTAACAGAATGAAAGAATAGGACCGCAGGAAAGAAATTTGCCTCTGTCTTTATCAAGGATAGATGTGAGGAAGACCATATGGGATAGATTGATACATTACTAAAAGTACTGAGCATTTAGCACCATGAGTGGACTAGATCCAGTGTCCTTCAAGGACTCTAGGCATTCTTTTAGAAACTGGGCTGTGTTGTAACAGTCTAGAGTAAGCCGTACCTAAATAAGATGGAGGAATAGTCATAGAAAACCTTTGTCTTCTCCACCAGAACCCAGACCAGCCATGAAGAGAATAACCTGTTGACTGAGCTCAAATGAAATGTTCTAAGTATTGATTAAATAATCAACCCTTGATATGTAAGTCAAAGGTCCAAAACTAGCCAGGAAATGATTTGTGGTCTTCTGTCAATTCAGGCTCCATTTAGAAGACTATATTTTCTTCTGAGCAAACTAGAATATGAACTAACTCTCCTAGCAGCATCCAAATGGCCATGGATATGCTAACCCAAAGAAGCACTGACAACTTACTCAGGATGCTTTTAAGTGCCTCATTATTCTGAGGGAGGTCAGACACTATATGAAAGAATAGGTCTAAGTGAACACAAAAACTTCTGGAAGTGTCTCACACTCTTTGAAGCCATTCTTCACCGCAAACCCTGAACATACACCTATTCTTTTGTAAGCCTGATGGATCTGGAATTCTCAAATCTATTGACATCACCATTTCAGTGAGTCTCAACTTCAGCAGCAATCCCATTCTAGGCTTTTTGTGCAAGCTGCTTTCACTCTGCAGGGTATTTCTCAACAGAGCTGTCACTCTGCTGGAAGCCCTGGGGACAGAGGGCTAAATAATGATGTCCCCTCTTCATTGAGACAGGTCGGCACAGACCTGCCTGAGGACTTCCTGAATGACCTGATTCAATGCAGGCTAACCATTCAAGAGTGAGAGCCATGTTCCTGCAGAGAACTTTTCTCTGTAGGAAAATCACAAAAAAAGAAGGGCTCTGCTACCATTTGGAGAAATCAAAGTCTGCCCAAGATATCCAATGTTCTTCTGCTTCAAAAAATATCTACTGATAAAGTGAGTACATTCCAATCAATTGAGCTGTTTTGACTAGTTTAATTCCTAGAAGGATAAGCAATGAAGAAAAGAGTATCCGAATAAAATGTCATTTTCAATTTCAACATGAATAGTCTGTCTTTCAGATGAGTCATTTTTGTCCCATTGAATTACCTAATTGAGCAGACCAATGCTTCCAATTTTAAAAATCATGTCTCTTCTTTAAAATAAATTGTGACACCAACCCACTTACAATATGAGTAATTAGCTGCTGGATCCCAGAGTGTTTACCCTTAGTATAATGAGACTGAACAAAAATGGCCCAAGATGCAGGTCAAGAGACCTGCCAAATATCAAGAGGGTAGGTCTCTTTTTGAAGATACTGCCAGTGGGGCAACTTATTGATAAATTAATTTGCAGATGAAAATTCTAAATAATAGCAGCCTCTGAGAGAGCTGCAGTCTCAGAAATAATAGAGCAATATTGCATGATATTATTTATTTGGTACTTCTGAGTATTTAATAATGACATAATGATATTTTATATCTACTGTTCCATTAAAAAATGCCATTGTAAGCATATGTTTTGCGCATTTATGCATAGCAAATGTGATGAGAGAAGATTTAGTTGTATATGTGGAGTTAGTGTCAAAATATATTCAAAAGTTTGGCTAGATTTGATTACATATGATGCAGTAGATAATATTTTATGACAAGTTGATCATTTAAGGTCAAACTTAGCAGATCAATACTACATTAATAACATTTCATGAAATAAGAACTAAGTAATCGCTTTGAAAGATTTAAAGAACAAGATGATAGAGACATTTAACTCTTAAAAATTTTTTATTTTGAAAATGACTTGACAAATTCAGTACCAATTTTTCAACTGGGCTGCTGACCATCAGACACTTCTACAAATTTGTAAGCTTTTTACTATCTCCTTATCATGCCTGATCATCTACAGTTGCATGCCAGACTCTGTGCAGGTAAATAAAGACATAAATGTAGACAGTCCCTGCCTGTGAGAGTCTCACATTCTAATGAAGGCAAGTTTGCAGATAATGGCAAAAACATGAGATCCGTGCAGTATTGCAAGCATAAATAAATGCAAAGATAGAATGTGTAAAAGTACACATAAATTAACCTGGAGGAAAAAGATAAACCTTCAAAGAGAATATGAATTAGATTTGTAGAGAATATGAAAATGTGCAACTTAGTCTTGGGAGGGCATTCTAGGCCCACAAGAGAAATAATTATGAATTAGGGTAAAAACAAAATGAAGAATGAATCTTACAAAAAAAATGCTGACATAGAGTAGAGGTGATATCATGATAGATCTTTTATGTTAATAATTTCTTTCTAATAATTGATTGGAAGCAATTTAAGAATTTGGAGCTCCATGGTGCCTAGAGGAACTAAATGAATGGTTTTACAGTGTGTGGAGATTTTGGCTGTGCCAATCACTTACTAGAAAGTGGTTGAAATTAGGTGACATGAAAGTGAGAATGCCTAAAAAAAAATTGAAGTTATTAAGACTCATGTGACATGAGCTTAAAGTAGATCTGTGATATTTTACTTGTCATGTTTATATATTTAGAGTTGTTTATAGTATTCCCCTCTTATCCTCTCATTATTAGTGACATTGGCAGTGAATATCTTGTCTTTCTTTTTTTTTAATATCTTGTCTTTCATTCCTTATTGACAATTACTCTCTCTTTTTGGTCTTTCTAGAGTTTTATCCTCTTTTATCCTTAAAAAATTTTTTTGTTTTGATTTTTCTGCTTACCTGTTTTAAGTTTTATTGCCATTATTCTTGTTATTTTCTTTACTCTTCTGGATTTGGGTTTAGTTACCTGTTCTCTTTCTAGTTTTTTTTTTTTTTTTTTTTTTTAGTTAAAGCTTAGGATATTGCATTAAAAGTCTTTCTTTTTTATTAATGTAAACATTTACTGGTATACATTTCCTTCTAAGAACTGTTTAAGTTACATCTCACAAATTTTTCATTTTTATTCAGTTCAAACTATTTTCTAAATTATGTTAAGACAGCCTCTTTGGGCTGGGTGTGGTGGCTTATGCCTGTAATCTCAGCTACTTGAATGGCTGATGCAGGAGGATTATTAGAGCCCAGGAGTCTGAGGTTTCAGTGAGCTATGGTTGAGCCACTGGACTACAGACTGGGTGACAGAGCAAGACCCCATGTATAAAATAAAAAATAAAATAAAACATTATATATATATGTATGTGCACATATATATATATATATAACCACCTCTTTAATCATAGATTATTTAGATGTGTACTGTTTAATTTTCTAGTATTTGGAGATTTTCCTTGTGTCCTTTCACTCTGAAACCATAACTTTGTGTAGTTTTAAATCTTTTAAATTTGTTAAGGATGGATTTATGGCTTAGGGCATGAACTATCAAGGTTAGTATTCCAAGTGCATATGGTTTAAGTGTCCCAAAAATATCAATTACATTATTTTATTATGGTCCTAGTTTTTGTGTATCTTCACTGATTTTCTGTCTGCTAGTTCTACAATATTACTGAGAAAGAAGTTTTGAAATCAACTATAAGTGTGGATTTGTCTATATCTCCTTCTGTCCTGTTAGTTTTTACTATGCATATTTTTTGAAGCTTTGTTGTTAGGTGCATATATATATTTTAATTTTTACAATTGCTTGGTGAATGATCCCTTCATCAATATATAATATTTGTTTTCCCTGGTAATTTGTTTTGCTCAATATTAATATAGCCACTCTAACTTTCTTTGTTTCATCTTTGCATGACAGAAATTTTTTTACAATCTATTTTTATTCTACTTGACAAAAATTTCCAGAGAACATCATGCAGTTTAGATTATGTTATTGTATTCTATCTGAAAATTAATATTTTAATTAATTTGTTTAGACTTTATATTTAATGTAATTTTGTATATGCCTGTAATTAAGTATAATATGTCTACTTAATTTTTTTGGTATTTAACTTTAAAGGCTATTCAGAATCAATATTTACAATGTCATTTGGAATGTAGAAATGTTACCAGCATATAGGTCCCCTTTTTCTTTTATTCTACATAGTTATCTTATACACTAAGTACAGAAAAGGCCTCATCTGGCAATGCTATAGCCTGATTTCAACTGCTGTATGTATTTTATTATCCAAGAGAAGAACAGAAGAATATTTACTCAGATATATCCTAATTATGCTCCTCTTATTCTACTTCTGAAGTTCCAAATTTCTTTTACTTTATATTTGCAGAAAACCAATTCTTAGTTTTTCTTTGTGTCTTCATTTAACCTTCACTCTTAAAAGATATGAATGTGGGAGTTAGAATTCAGGATTGTTTTCTTTCAGCACTTGAAAAATTAATGCTCCAAGCTCGGTGGTTCAGCCTGTAATCCCGCGCATTTGGGAGGCTGAGGTGAGTGGATTGCCTGAACCCGCGGGTTCGAGACCTGCCTGGGCGAGTTGACGAGACCTCATCTCTACAATAAATCAAAAAATCAGCCAGGCGTGGTAGCGCCTGCCTGTAATTCCGGCTACTTGGAAGGCTGAGGCGGAAGGATCGCCGGAGCCCAGCAGGTCGAGGCTGCGGTGGCCGGGAGCGGCCACTGCATTCCAGTCTGCGTGACAGAGTGAGACTCCAACTCAAAAAAAAAAAAAAAAAAAAAAAGAAACATAGAATGGCACTTCCCTTCTAAATACAATGGTTAATTATAAGAATTATATAGTCTTTTAAACACTTTTTACCGAGAGGTAATACATCATTTTTCTCTGGTTGCATTTAAGATTTTTCTTTTGTTTTCAATGGTTTGTTATAATATCTGACTATATTTTCTACTGAAGTTCACTCTCCTTCTTAAGTTTGTATGTTTATGTTTTCTGCCAAATATAAGACATTTTCAGCCATTATTTCTTCCATTTTTTCAGTCTAACTTTCTTTGTTCTCTCTTTCTGAGACTCCATTAACACAAATACTAGATCTTCTGTTGTTTTTTTCACAGATCCCTCAGCTCTGCTTGATTTGTTTTTTATTTTTTTTCTTTTAAATTCAGATTACATAGCTTTGTTTCTCTATCTGAAAATTTACTGACTTTTATTCTTCATCTCTATTCTGATATTAAATTCATCCAATAAAGTGTTTTTTAATGGTAAGTGTGTTTTTTACTTTCCAAATTTTCTTCGTTTTTGTCTTTATTTTTGTTTTTATTATTGGAGACTTTGCATTTCAACACTCTTTTCAAGAGTAAATTTCTTAGGGCATTTTTTCAGTAGCTGCTTTAATATCCATAATCCCAATGTCTATGTCTTTTATGTTGACATCTATTAATTGTCTCCTCCTATGAGAGTCAACATTTTTATCGTTGAGTATGCTATGATTTTAGATTATATCCTGCACATTTTAAATATTATTTATACAACTATAAGCTTATTTAAATCCTAAGAATTTTCTTTTTGTCTTTTGAAGTAGGTCCTTGAACTGTTAGGATCAGCTACTAGTTTCCGCCTGTCTTCTGAAGATTGTGATTCTATCATCTCTATTTTTATTTATTCATTTATTTTAATCAACATTTTTTATTATGATATTGTAGAGTATAGTTAAGCATTAGGCATACTAATATGCTTCATTCAGTCACCTTGTTGATAAGAGGTATCTCCCCATCCCCAGACAGATATTTACTACCATTAATCCCATCTCCCTTCCCCTCTGCCCCCATAGTTTCCCACCACTATCAGTCATTTTCTTATAGTATTATGTTGGATGTTCAAGGTCCACTATATGAGTAAGAACATGTGATACTCAGATCTTTGTTTCTGTGAGAGATCACTCAGCATTAATAGACTCTAGTTTCATCCAGGTTGCTGCAAAATTCATGATTTTGTTCTTTTTTATGGCAGCATAGTATTCCATCATGTATATGTACCACATTTTTTTAATCCAGTCCTCTTTTGATGGACAGCATGGTTGCTTCCAGGTTCTTGCTGTTGTGAACAATCCTGCGATAAACATACATGTGCAGGTATCTTTTTGATAGAGTGATTTGAGTTTTTCAGGGTATATTCCCAGTAGAGGGAATATGGGAGGTTGATATTTAGAGCTTTTAGGAATCGCCATACTGTTTTCCACAGAGTTTGCACTAGTTTGCACTCCCACCAACAGTGTAGAAGTGTTCCCTTTTCGCCACCCCCTCCACAGCAACTGTTATTTTTTGAGTTATTGATAATTGCCATTCTGACTGGAGTTAGGTGGTATCTCAGTGTGGTTTTGATTTGCATCTCCCTGATGATCAGTGAGGTTGAACATTTTTTCATGGGTCTGTTGGCTGCTCAGATGTCTTCTTTGAGAAGTGTCTGTTCATGTCTTTTGCCCATTTTATAATGGGGTTGTTTGTTTTTTTCTTTTCAGCATGTTTGAGTTCCTTGTAGATCCAAGATGTTAAGACTTTGTCAGACCTGGAGTTGGCAAATACTTTTTCCCAGTCTGTAGACTGTCTCCCTGCTCTCTTGATAGTTTCTTTGGCTTTGCAGAAGCTTGTCAGTTTAATGAAGTCCCACTTGTCTATCTTATCTCTTATGGTCTGTGGGTTTCAGGTTTTGTTCAGGAATTGAATGCCAGTTCCAATTTCCATGAGGGTATGTCCTTCATTTTCTAAGGTTCTTGTGGTTTGAGGTTTTACATTTAGGTCTCTGATCCATTTAGATTTAATTTTTGTGTATGGGGTTAGATAGGGGTCCTGTTTCAATCTTCTGCACCATTTACTGAATAGGTTCTCGTCTCCCCAGTGGTAGGTGGTGGAGGCTTTGTCGAAGATGAGTTGGTTGAGAAATTGAGGTTTTGCTTCTGGAATCTCAATTCTATTCCATTGGTCTATATGCCTGTTCCTGTACCAATACCAAGCTGTTTTGATTATTGTAGCTTTATAATAAAGTTTGAAGTCTGGTAATGTGAGACCACCTGCTTTTTTTTTTGCTGTGGATTGTTCCAGCTATTCTTGGTCATTTGTGTTTCCATATGAATTCCTGTGTTGTTTTTTCTAAGTTTGAGAAGAATGTTGCTGGGAATTTGATGGGCATTAAATCTGTAGATTGCCTTAGGTAAGATGGACATCTTCACAATGTTGATTCTTCCAATTCATGAGCATAGGATACTTTTACACTTGTTTGTGTCATCTTTGATTTCTTTGAGCAATGTTTTGTAGTTTTTATTGTAAAAGTCTTTCACGTTTCTGGTTAGGAAGATGCCAAGGTATTTCTTTCTTTTTTTTTGTTTGTGGCTATTGTGAATGGAATTATGCTTTTTATTTGGGTTTCTGTTTGTTTATTATTGGTGTAAAGAAATGCGATTGTCTTTTGCACATTAATTTTATATCCTGAGATTTTGCCAAAGTCCTTTATCAGTGTAAGGAGGTTTTTGACAGATTCTCTTGGGTTTTCAAGGTACACAATCATGTCATCTGCAAAGAGAG
>NW_007254784.1:2989-33312 GCF_000164805.1 Carlito syrichta | reverse complement strand
GTATTTAATTACATTTATGATTTTACGAATGTTGAACCAGCCTTGCATCCCAGGGATGAAGCCCACTTGGTCATGATGGATGATTTTTGAGATGTGTTGTTGAATCCATTTCGCTAGGATCTTGCTGAGAATTTTAGCATCTATGTTCATCAAAGATATTGACCTGTAGTTCTTTTCCTTTGTTGGGTCTTTACCTGGCTTGGGTATCAATGTGATGTTAGCTTCATAAAATGATTTGGGGAGAGTTTCATCTTTTTCAATAGCCTGAAATACCTTCAGTAGGATTGGAATTAGCTCCTCCTTAAATGTCTTGTAGAATTCTGCTGGAAAGCCACCTGGTCCAGGGCTTTGTTTTTAGGTAGTTTTCTTATTGCATAGCCAATTTCCTTGATTGTTATTGGTCTATTTAGGGTCTCAATTTCTTCTTGTTTCACCTAGGCAGGTTGTGTGATGACAGAAAGTCCTCAAATTCTGAAAGGTTTTCAAGTTTGTTTCCATACAAGTGTGCATAGTAGTCTCTAATGATCTTTTGTATTTCTTTAGGATCAGATGTGACTTCATCTTTTCTGTTTCTGAATGTGATTATGTGGGCTTTTTCTCTTTTTTCTTGGTCAGTCTGGCTAGGGGACCATCTATCTTGTTTATCCTTTTGAAGAACCAGCTTTTTGTTTCATTGATTTATTTGTATTATCTTTTTGTCTTCTATGTCCTGGATTTGGGCTTTTTTTTTTTGGTGATCTGGATTCTTCTGCTAAAATTAAGGTTTTTGTGATCTTGGTTTTCCAGCTTTTTTTAGGTGGCTTCTTAGGCTGTTAATTTGTGATCCTTCCATTTTCTTCATGTGCGTTTGTGGAGCTATAAATTCCCCTCTTACACCGCTGTCATGGTGTTGCAGAGATTTTGGAAAGATGTTTCTTCATTTTCATTTGTTTCTAGGTATCTTTTAATCTCTGTTTTGATTTCATCATTGACCCAGGAGTTGTTTAGCATCATCCGCTTTAGTGTTCATGTCTTTGTTGGTTTTGGGGGGACCTTGTTGGTGTTAATGATTATTTTTATTCCACTGTAGTCTGAGAAGGTGCATGGTAAAATTTCTGTCCTTTTAAATTTGCTTATGCTTGATTTATGGCCAAGTATGTGGTCAATCTTAGAGTACATTCCATGCAGTGATGAGTAGAATGTGTATTCTGTGGTCTTTGGATGGAGGGTACTGTAGGTATCAATTAAGTCCATTTAATCAAGAGTCACATTGAGGTTTCAGATCTTATTGCTGATTTTTTGTCCTGATGATCTGTCTAGGATTGTGAGTGGGGTATTAAAGTCCCCAGCTATGATGGTATTGGAGTCAATATCTTTTTTTAGTTTACCTAGGAGCTTCTTCATGAAAGTTAGTGCTCCTATATTCAGTGCATATATGTTTAGGATGGATATTTCTTGTTGATGGATTGAACCTTTTATCATTATGTAGTGACCTTCTGTATCTTTTTTAATTTTTGAAGATTAAAGGGTATTTTTTCTGAGATTAAGATTGTGACTCCTCCTTTCTTTTGTGTCTCATTTGCCTAACAACTTGTTTCCCATCATCTTACTTTGAGTCTGTGAGTGTCCTTTCTAGTGAGGTGAGTCTCTTGAAGGCAATAGATTGTTGCCTGGTGATATTTTATCCATTTTGCCATTCTATGTCTTTTCAGTGGTGCATTTAGTTCATTCACATTCAAACTAATTTTTTTTTTTTTTTTGAGTTGGAGTTTCACTCTGTCTCCCAGACTGGAGTGCAGTGGCCACTCCCGGTTACTGCAGCCTCAACCTGCTAGGCTCCGGTGATCCTTCTGCCTCAGTCTTCCAAGTAACTGGAATTACAGGCATGCACTACCACACCTGGCTGATTTTTTTTGATTTATTGTAAGATGAGTTCTCGCCGCCCAGGCGAGTCTCAAACCCACGGGCTCAGGCAATCCAATCACCTCAGCCTCCAAAGGCATGGGATTACAGGCTGAGCCAGCAAGCCCGGCATTCAAACTAATTATTGAAATGTGATAGTTGATCCCTATCATAATGTTCTTACAGAGTTGTTGTTCTTCCTGTTTGTGTGTTGTCTTTCTTTTGGTTTTAGAGTTGGATCATGTGTGTTTTTAATCTTTGCCTATACTCTTGTGAAGAACGTTGCTGTTCTTTTTTCTTTTTCTTCTGTGTTCATTACTTTCTTAAGTGTTTCTTGTAGAGGTGGTCTTGTGGCAGTGTAGGTTCTTAGTGATTGGATATCTGGGAAAGATTTCAATTCTCCCTCACTGATGAAGCTTAGCTTGGCTGGGTAGGTTATTCTTGGTTGAAATTGGTTATCTTTTAGAACTTTGAAGATAGGGCTCCAAGTTCTTCTAGCCTGGAGGGTTTCTGTAGATAACCTGCTGCTATTCTAATTGGTCTTCCCTAGTATGTAGTCTGACCTTTTTCTCTTGCAGGCTTTAGGATTTTTTCTTTTATACCTACTTTGTTTAGGAAAATTATTATATGTCTGGGAGTTGGTCTTCTCATTTGTTATCTTGCAGGGGTTCTCTGAATCTCTTGTGTTTGAATTTTTTCATCCTTGATGAGATGAGGGAAGTTTTCTTGAATGATTTCATGAAATGTTTGTTCCAGTGTGACCTGTTTCTCTCTCTGCCTCATGAAGGTCAATCACTCTTAGGTTTGGTCTCTTGAAGTGATCATTCATCTCTTGAAGGTTTTGTTCTATCTTTTTGAGCTTCTTTTCTATGCTTTTGACAGTTTGGGTTAGTTCTGTGTTTTGGTCTTCGAGCTCTGAGATTCTTTCTTCTGCTTGGCTAATTCTGCTTTCCATGCTTATTAGTTTGTTATTTATTTCCATCACAGTATTCTTTACTGCTGTTATTTCTGACATCAGCTCCTTCCTGTTTTCCTCTTGTCTCGTCTCAATTTTTTAAATTCTCTCTATTAATGTCTTGATGTCTGGGTTTGTTTCATGTGACCAGTCATTCTGCAGTCTCCACATTTTTTGTGTTCCAGAGTCTGTTTTCTTAGTGTCTGATCTCCCAGGGGTCTGTGTGAGACCTATATTCTTCCTTTGGTTTTTCTTCATTTGTGTGGTTTTCCCCCCTTCCCTACTTTTTCCTTCCCTCCACGTCACCATCTTTAATTCTGTTATTCAGGGGTAGAGGGATTGCTTTTACTTCTGTTTGTTCAATCTCCTATTATTTATGTATGCCCTCTTACTTTGTTCAATTCTGGAGTTGCACTGTAGGTTGGGGGTGATCCTTTATGCAGTTTTGAGATTTACTTAAGGGGGGAGCTGTGATTCAAAATCTATCTGCAGGTCCTGTTACTCGCTGACAGGTGTATGGATAATCTGAAACCCACTTCCCACTGCCTTGGAATCTGTCCATGCAGTGGGGCTGTAGGGTTACTCCCTGAAATAAAATGTGGTTAGTAGAGGGAAGAGAATGGAGCAGACAGTGGGGGGAAGTGGGGGGTGGAGAGAGAGGATGAGGGGGGAAACAGATGAGTGTACTAACCAATGGAGAGAGAGAGACCTAAACTCAGATAACAACAATAGACCACAGCTACAGACTAACCAACTCCCATACAAAAAAATAAAATAAAACATACAATGATGCTAACATACAAGCTAACCAACCACCTTATTGGTGTGCTGTTCCTCTATACAAAGATATGGTTTACAGAGATGAGAAGAGAGAAGAAAAGGAAGAGGAAAAGAAAAAAAAGAAAAAAAAACAGTAGGAATAGAGTTAAGTCACTAAACTAACAGAACCAATCGAGCACACTCTGAGACTTTTCATATAAGTCCAATGTCCTTTCAGTGCTGATTTATAGCTGTCTTCTCAAACTGGTAAATTAGTTCATAGTTAGGATCAGTTGCCCCTGGCCTGCTGTGAAGGACAGTTCAGATCACCCTCAGTTCACCACTCAAATCTGGCTGGTGTCTGTTTTTTTCAAGCTTTTTCCCGTTTGTGTTTTTACCTTGAATTGCCAGCAGGTGGTGCTATCTCAGCTGCTCACCCCAGAGAGGGTGGAGCTGGACAGGAGTCCAACAGAGGCCGAGATGGAAGCCTGCCTCAGGGCACACAGGAGGAGACCCACGGCCGGCAGGACGTCACGGTGGTAGCAGAGGTGGCAGCGATCCCAGCAGATCTAGCCTGCAGGCGTTTCAAGGACTGAAGTTGTGGATCGCCTCAGGCATGGGTGGTACAATGTGCTATGGCCACCACGGAGGCCGCGGCAGTGTGGCAGCTGCTGTGTCTGCGGCTGCAGTGGCTGTCCAGACTGCTGCAATGCCCCAGCGGTGGTGACGGCCAAGCTCCGTGTGAAGAGCCAGCTGCCAACATTGGAATCCACAGCCCCTGGGGAGAGAGCCAGAGACACGCTGTGTTCTCCTTTGCAGAGGGTTTCATAGACCAGGCTGCCCCATCACCATCTTCCATCTCTATTTTTAAAACCTTTGTAATGGTCTTTAAATTTGTCTAAAGGATTTCACATCTAAAGGTCTTTATGGTTTCTAGATAATGGCCTAAGTTTGAATTCATTTCTCAAAATTTTTGGCATACTTATGAAGATCCATCTTCACATGTGGAACTGGAAGGTGAGCACTGGAGTTCATTAAAATTTTTATTAGGTAGTTTTTAAGTATTTTTCTTTAAATAACCTCCTTGGTATTATGTGGCTTCCTGGAGCTCCCCTTTATAGTTTGCTGGACAGAAACTTGAGTCTCTTACTCACCTTTTTGCTGTGTGTTACCACAGATAAGTCTTCAATACCAACATTCTAAAATTGAACCCACTAGATTATCTATGATAATGTCTCTAACTTGAGGCATTTAATCACAATTGTAAAGATCTTTTTCCATATAAGAAATTAAATCCAAGATGGTAGGGCATAGACATTTGGGGGAGGAAATTATTCGGCCTGCCACAGTCCACCTTCTGGCCTTCTAAGTTCACGTCTGTCTCACTTGAAAAAAATTCACCACATACCAAGGTCCTCCAAAGTCTCAACCCATTAAGCACCAATTTTAAATCCAAAATCACATAAAATTTCATTGACTCAAAATCCCAAATAGTATCTAAATTAGGTATGAATGAAACTGTAATTTATTGTCAAGCACAATCTCTACCTGTGAACTCGTGAAACTTAAAGAACAAGTTATTGGCTACCAAAATATAATGATGGTACAGGCATCGGAAGGCAGTAATAGATATACTAGTTATAAGATGGAGAAAACTGCAAGGGAAAAAGGAGTCACTACCACCAACAATTTAAAAATCCAGTTAAAATGACCTACATTTGCTTTCTGGGTCTAATAATGATTCTCTTTGACCCATAGTTCCCGTTTCAGGGCTCACAGCTCTACTCCTGGGACCTGCAGATCAGTTTTCAGAAGAAAGGAGACATGTTGCTGATATGTGTTTGTGGTTGAGCAGTTTTATCAATCACAAAGTGTTCCCTGGGTTTCTTTTCTGATTTTTGCCAAGAGAATTTTTGAGGTCTTTTGTTGTGTACTCTCTCTGCCCCTTTAGTTCAAACTGTCACAGATTCTTATAAAATTCTCAAGACCCGTGTGGATTTCATGTGTAGGTTTACTTGAACTTACTCCATTAAGAAACTTATCAACAGATTTTTCCTAAAATTCTTTTTCATTTTTATTTTAGATTCAGGGGTACACATGCATATTTGTTACTTGGACATATTGCTCAGAGGTGAGGTTTGGGTCTCAAGTTCCTCATTTCCCATGTAGTGAACATTGCACTCAATAGGTAATTTCTAAACTCTAACTGCCCTTCTTTGCCTTCTCCTTTATTCATATCCCCGGTGTCTATTATTTCTATCTTTGTGGCCAATTGGTTTTGCATAAAAGTGAGAACATGCCATGTTTGATTTTCTATTTTGGAGTCAATTCACTTAGGATGATGATCTCCAGCTCCATCCATATTTGCTGCAAAAAAACAATTTCTTTTTTTTCCTGGATAGTATTCCTTGATGTATTTATACCACATTTTCTTTATCCAATCAATCTTTGGTGTGCACTCAGGTTGGTTTCATAATTTTACTGTTGCAATGATCATGCATGTGCAGGAATCTTTTTTAAAAAATGATTTGTTTCCTTAGGGTAGATTCCCTAGTAGTGGGATTGCTGGGTCAAATGATAATTCAATTTTTAGTTATTTGTGAAATGTCCATACTGTTTTTCATAGAGGTTAAAATAGTTTACAATCCAGCCAACAGTGAATGAGCATTCCTTTTTCTCCATAGCTGTATCAACATCTGCTGTTTTTTAACTTTTTACTAAGACAATGAGGTTATATCACAATGTGATCTTGCATTTCTCTGGTGACTAGTGATGTTGAGTACTTTTTAATATGTTTGTTGGCTGTTTGTGTGTCTTCTCTTGAGGAATATCTATTCATGTCCTTTCCCCACTTTTTGATGAGGTCACTTTTTTTCACGCTTATTTGTTTGAGTTCCTTGTAGATTCTGGTTATTAGTCCTTTGCCTAGGAAATAATGCGCAAATACTTCCTCCAATTTCATAGATTTTCTGTTCACTCTGTTGACTTTTTTTTTTCTGCTGTGCAGAAGTCTTTTAATTTAATTAAGTCCCATATGTATATTCTGAGTTTTGGGGTGGAAAGTTTTTTGATGCCTGTTAGGTCCATTTGGTCTATAATGCAGTTTAAGTTCAATGTTTCTTTGCTAATTTTCTGTTTTAATGATCAATCTAGTGATTTTGGTGGGGTGTTGAGTCACTCACTACTATGGTATTGTTATCAATATGTTTTCTGAGGTTACGTGATGTTTACTCTGTGAGTTGGGATGCTTCAATGTTTGGTACATATATGTTTAGAATAGTTAAATCATCTTGTTGAATTGCACCATATATCATTATATAAAGTCTTTATGTCTTTTTTTTTTCCCTCCAAACTTTGATTTAAAATCTAGTTATCTAATAGGAGGATAGCTACTCCTGCTCATTTTGTTTTCCGTTTGACTGATACATGTTTTTCTATCCATTTACTTTGAATCCACAACTGTTTTTGACCAGTAGGTGGGCCTCTTGTAGGCAACCTGTGGTTCAGTTTCTTTTCGTTATCCAGTTTGCCACTTTTAATTTTTTTTTTTTTTTTTTTTTTGAGTTGGAGTCTCACTCTATCACCCAGACTGGAGTACAGTGGTTGTTCCTGGCCACCGCAGTCTTGACCTGCTGGGCTCCAGTGATCCTTCTGCCTCAGCCTTCCGAGTAGCTGGAAATACAGGCATGCGCTAGCACGCCTAGCTAAACCACTCTTAATTTTTTAAGTGGGGTTTTGGGACCATTTGTGTTCAGGGTTAATGTTGAAAAGTAAGGTTTTGTCCTTGCTATAGTGTTGTAAGCTACCAGACTTGGGAATTCGAATGTGTAGTTGCTTTACAGTTTCTGTGAGCTTTGTGCTTATGTGATCTTTTATGAGTGTGAATTTTCGTAATCTTTTGTGAGAATGATTGTTTTGTTTAGAATTCTTTTGAACATCTCTTGTAGAGTCAGTTTAGTGGTGATAAATTCCCTTAGTGTTTTTCTGTTGGGGAAGGATTATATTTCTCCTTAATTTATGAGACTTAGTTTGACTGTATATAAAATTCTAGGCTGGCATTTTTTTTTTCTTTAGAGAAGATAAAAATAGGCCTCTCTTCTCTTCTGACTTGTAGGGTGTTTGCTGAGAAGTCTGCTTTTAGTCTAAAGTTCTTTCCTTTATAGATGATTTGGAACTTCTCTCTTGTCACTTCTAGGATACTTTCTTTCACATTGACTTTGAAGAAACTGACAAATATATTCCTTGGTGAAGTTTTCTTTGAAATGTATCTTGCAGTAGTTCTTTGGACTTTTTGTATCTGGATGTCTAGATACCTCTTAAGACCAGGGAAGTTTTCCTGAATTACTTCCTCAAGTATATTTTTCATACTTTTTACTTTAACTTCTCCCTGGAATGTATATCATTTGTAGGTTTGGTTACTTTACATAATCCCATGTTTCTTGTTGGCTTGGCTGCTTCTTCTTTTTTTTTTTTTGAGTTGGAGTCTCACTCGGTCACCCAGACTGGAGTGCAGTGGTCGCTCCTGGCCCCGGCAGCCTCCACCTGCTGGGCTCCGGCAATCCTTCTGCCTCAGCCTTCCAAGTAGCTGGAACTACAGGCACGTGCTACCACACCCGGCTAATTTTTGATTTATTGTAGAGATGAGGTCTCGTCAAGTTGCCCAGGCAGGTCTCAAACCCTAGGGCTCAGGCAATCCACTCACCTCAACCTCCCAAAGCATGGGATTACAGGCTGAGCCACTGAGCCCAGCTGACTTATTCTTCTTAATTCTTTTTTTTTTTTTTTTAATTTCTACCTTTACTGGGTTAGTTTGAAGAACCTGTCCTCCATCTCTGATATTCTTTCTTCCACTTGGTCTAGCCTTCTGCTAAAATTTTGTACTGTATTTTGTATCTCTATCCATCATTGAGTTTTTAGTTTTTTAGTCATTGAGTTTTTTTTTTTAATGTTGTCAGTCTCCCCTTTGTCCTTTTGAGTTGTTCTGTTAATTTATTTTTGCTGATTATTATCTCTGTCTTGAATCTTCTTGAGATTTATAATAAATATTATGAATTTGTTATATGACATTTCAGGGATTTCATTTTGGTTTGATTCTATTGTTGAAGAATTGGTGTGTCCCTCAAGAAAGGTAGCACTCTGTGTTTTTTGTTTTTTGTTTTTTTTCATAGTTTCAGAGTTGTTTCTCTGGTTCCTTCTCATCTGGATGAATGATGGCGGCTAAGCTATTTGACTTCTTTTGATGTAGATAGCCTATAATGTAGACTTTCCTGAGTGCTGGTTGTAATAGCACTCAGTACTATAATGTAGTGGGGTTGTGGACTGACTTGTTGTTTCCTGTGAGACTGAGGTGGTAGGGGTCTCAGGGAATTTAACTTGCCCCTCAGTGGCGTGTGCAGATGTCAGCAAATTGCCTCTTGTGTTGCATCGTTCAACCTCCAGACCAGCAGTTGGCACCTATGGGTAACAGCTTGCTACTGTTCATATGGATAGGTGTTTATTTGATCCCTGTTTAAAGGAAGATAAGATCTGTGGTCTCTATAGTGAGCTGGTCTGCAGAGTGCACTGTGGTCTGAGCTCTCAGTTCAACCCCTGGAGGGGAGACCCAAAATAGATGGAGTCCTACCAGGCAGGCCCATTGATGTCAAGCACAGGCACTCACTCTGAGGAAGTGTCTGGTGTGCAACCTCCAAGTGCCCAGAGCTGTGTCTTGTCAAAGTGTTAGGGGACCTCTGCTGCCTCAAGTTCTCTGCTCAGAAAAGGTAAGATGGCCTAAACTTCTAATCTAGAAGAGTGAGATGCTCCAGCTACCTGGGGACATATCTGGGCATGAGCATGGAGAGCACCACAGTACCAAGGACTCTATCCCTAGGGAGAGAGGTGGATCAGGCTCCCACTCCAGGTGATTGGGTGTGTTAGGGTGTAAAGCAGATGAGACCTCCTTGTGTAAGGATTGCTGCCTAAGAAGAGTACGGCAGCTTCGGCTACTAATCTCAGTGTATATAAATGAAGACTACCTGATCCTTGGTAGTAGGTGGGCACACATTCTTGACAGACTAGAAGGAGAGCTTGTGGTCTCCCACAGTGATACCTGCAGTCTGATTCTGGGTCATGGAGTTGATCTTGGTTTTTAAGTCTCACTATGGGACACACCATAGGATCAGGAATTCTCCTGCAAGTTACGGTGCAGATTCAAGTGCAGAAAGGTGAGGTCCCTCCTACTGATCTCCTGTCACTTAGAATTCCTTCCCAGTTGTGTAGGAGTGGGGGCCCTCCTTTTTCTCAGTATTGTTGGGGTATGCTACCCCAACCGGTCTAGGAGGGAGGCTGGGTCTCTTAGGAGTGGTGCTCACTGAACAGTTACAGTCTGCAAGACTTACATTGGCTGTGGGACCCGATGTTTATGAGAAACCACACACACAAAGACTTTCCTTCTACTCAGAATGCAGGTTCTAAAATGTGGGAGTGGGGACCCCCCTGTTAGGCTACTGTCATTTAGACTGCTATTCTGGGTGTTTCCTAGTATTACTGGGGTCCCTAGCCACAACTTCTCAGAGGTGTGGGGCACCTGGGTGGTGACACACAGAGACGGACTCCAGGTTGCAGATCTGACCCTAGTAGCCTGCTTCTCTTCACAGGAGGGAATCAGGGCTTTGGAAGAGTCCCCCACGGCTCTCAGTCTGTGGCTAGGATGAGTCAAAGTCCAGCTCCAAACCATGAGGCTATCTCTGTTCTACCTTCCCTGTTCCCCTTTCCCCACTCCAGAGACAGCAGCCTTGTCTCTGGGCAGAAACTGAAATGCCTGCAGCAGTCGCTGTTGCTGAGATATCATCTCAGGTCAAAAATGGTGTCTTCACCAACCTGGATCTGGGAGAATACCTATGAATTTACTGGGTTATTTTCCTCTCACCAACGCTCAACCTTCCCTTGAGATGGCTCCAGGGTCCAGGAGAAATAGGGTGTTCTACTGTGGCCTGATTTAAGCAGCCCCTTGACTGGAATTTATATATATATCTCAGAGGGGAGTTCAATCCCACCCTGTGTTCTGGGGTTGCACTTTTCTCTGAAGAGCACCGTCATAGGAGCTGATCACCCATCTTCTCCTTCCTGAGATCTGTGGTGTCCTTTGCTGTTCTGATGAATATCCATTTTCCTTCTCAAAGTGGGGTTTGCTGTGTTGATCTTTCCACACTGTTTCACAATGTTCTGATGAGTGAGACATGGTGAAAGCCGTTAATCCACCATCGAATCATCAGGAATTTATTTGAAGTACGGTTGCTTGCCTCACAGAAAGCCAGTCTCTGAGACAAGTATTGCCAGGGGAAAATGCTTTTTACTTGGGTGGTATTAGCCAAGGAGAACTGTAGATTCATTCTCAAATTTATCTTTTTTTTTTCTTAAATTTTATTGATATGGTTGAGGAAACAAGTCCTTACACTTTCAAGATACTCTCTGGATCAAATCTGTGAGTCATACATTTAATGTCTTCAAGGAGTCTTTGTGAGATTGAATTCTCTGATGTTTTCTTCTTTCTAAGATTAGCAGAAAATTGTATAGCTATAGCCTCAAGCTTGTCTGCAAAGGATCACTTTCTGACAAGGAATCTCTTTATCTTAGAAGCTTCTGCCATCCTAACAGGTCAAAATTTTCCCAAGTCATTGAGTCTTTCTTTTTGTTTAATAGTTTTTTTCTCTCTCACTCGATTGCTTTCTTCTCCTGTTTTACTAAAAGCAGCAAGAAGAAGCAAGACCACATCACTAACATTTTGCTTGTAAATGTTCTCAGCTTATCATTAATTTAAATTTTATCATTTTCAAGTTCCATTTTTCACCTAACTCAAGAAACAGCTGTGCTAAATTTATTGCCACTATAAATGAGGATCCTCTTTCCTCCACTTTTCAATAGCATATCCTTCATTTCCTTATAAGCTCTCACAAACACCAGCTCTAAGGTCATATTTTTATTAAGTTTGTTCACAACCATTTACATGTTCTCTGAGGACTTTTTTTTTTTTCTATCATGCTTTTCACTTCCTTCTGATCTCTCACTGGCACAATCATTCAGATCCATATTTCTGTTAACTGTTTATGCAAGGCAATGTAAATATTTTCCATTATGCTACTAAAAATTCTTGCAGTTTCTGTCTAATGCTTGATTCCCAAATTATTTCTGCAATTTTAGGTGTTTATTACATCAGCATTCATATTCAGGTATCAAAACTTTTATTTGCTTTCTATTACTGGTGTAATACATTTTTTTTTTAAAGTTTAGGATTTTGAAACAATACAATAGTTCAGATGTCCAACATGCAACTCGTTAAACTAAAAACCAAAGTGTCAACAAAGCTGTACTTCTTTCTGGTGGCTCCAGGAGAGAAACCCTTACCCTGCCTTTTCCACCTTCTGGATGCTACCCACATCTGTGGTTCATGGACCACTTATGTACAAAGTAAAGAAGAATGCAATCTCTCTGACCCTTCAGCAATCTTCACATCTTTTGCTGACCACAGCTGGTGATGTTGTGCTTTTAAGAATTTGTGTGATTAGATTGGACCCACCCGAATAGTACCCATCTCAAGGTACTAAATTTTAATCATGTCTGCAAACTGTATATAAAGCAACATATATAGAGAGTTCATGAATACCGCTATGGGCATTTGTGGAGAGGGGGGAACATTATTCTGACAACGACACTATAGAAATCACTGGAGCACAATAAAATTAAAGGTTAAATAAATAAGCAGAGAAAATATTCTGTTCATGAGAATCAGGAATTAAAGCTGAAAATACTGTATTTCTTTATTTAGTGGTTTAGGAAATAAAATAAATCTAGAAAAATCTTGGTTAATGAGTGATTAAATTTATTTATAGTACACTGTATACACAAATTGCATACATTCTTTACTGTGACACATCCCAGCTAGTTGACAACTTTAAATGTGAGAGGGTACTGAAGAAAGTTTTAAGGCCAATTTTATAAAACGATTTCAAAGAGAAAATATAAATGAAACCCAGCTTTTATCTACTCTCTCCTCAATGTGTACATGTACTTTAAGAGAGTATTAGAATGGAGAGGTCAATTACAAAAGAGACATTGTATCTTTAAACTCAAACTAACAAAAATAAGATTAATAATTCAGGAAACTGGGAGAAGAGAATACGATTTTTTCAAAGGCCATAAGAAAATTATGAATGATAAAAATCAAAGCTATGTCACCAAAATCTCTGGATACTTTAGTGAGTTCATAGTTATTAAAATAAATAAGTTTAATATAAATAAAATTAAATTATACTACAAGCAAGCTACAAGCAGCCACTGTGATTGACTTCTCAAAAGTCACTTTCAACTCATTTCTTTTCTGCTGTCTCTGACTATAGAAGTTTGCAAGCTAAATCTCTACATTTCCTTGTCTACCTTGCAGCTCTGCATAGGAAAATTCAGTTTAGGCCTAAAAGAAAAGTTTGAAGTTGTCTGTAAGACTTATCTGGACAACTCCATTTTCTTAAGTAAAAATGATAAATTTGATTAAAACCCTGTCATCTCCCACTTCTAACTTAGATGGAAAATTATACTGAGAGCTGAGGCAGCTTTCCTGTTACCATAATGACATGATGAGAAGAACTACAGAGGTGCTGGCGCAGACACCATCAAGCCAAAAAAAGCTACTTACTATATAAGCCACTATAAACTACTCTTCAGTGAGTCTAATATTAATATGTCTCCAATTAATAAAGTCACTGAAAGACTTGCAATCATTTTAGTTTTATAAGAATACTTGGGGAATTGAATGAATGCTAGAGACCTGAATTGGAGGTTGAGGGGGACAGGGCGACTGATTGCTGATAACTGAATACATTAAATCATTGGATGGTATTCTTATTCCTTGATGCAGAATCTGGCAGGCACAGAGAGATGGCCTGAGGAAGCAGTTGGGCAGGCCCAACTCATGCTAGTATGAGAAGGATGTAATTACCAATATCAAAGTGAATAGGAAAAAAGGAGGGGAAACCTATGTAATTAGATAGGAGAGGGCATAGTCTTAGGAAATAGGACTCTCAGAGATAAATAATTAATTTTTAATCTAATTTTTATTAAACATGCTTGAATTGCATTCCGTCAATTTTATGGATTAATTTTTTACAACTTCCACATCTTCAGCAACTGCCCTTTCACTGAGGATGTCAAATTCATGAAAGGAATGTTGAAAGCCACTCTATTTCCCTATTTTCATGGGAGCTCTGCATCAGTACTCAGAACGTGTCAGCTGTCTGCCTGGCTCTTACAGGACCTTATTGATGTCAAGTAGATTGCAAGATAAATAGCAGAGACAAGGACAAATGCCAGGTTTAGGATTCTTTATTTGAGAAAGGTATGAACAATAAAACTGTATATTGTACAAAATAAGATGCATCCCACTTGTGGCATCTGATAAGTCTTAAAATATCTCAGCAATGACCCAGATTTTGCATTTAAATGTCCCCCAACTACTCTGCATGCAACTGAAAGAATAATTGACACTATTCTAGTTTATAGAGAAGGAATAGATTCTGGTTATATTGGACCATTAATTTGTTTAATGGCTGTGAACAGCTTCTGCCCCTCCTTAAGAACCGTCACCACAAAAACTACTGCCTCCATTTGGGTGCTTGATTTGGACAATTCCGCATGCTCCATAAGAAATAATTTAGTATGTCTGTGAGATAGATGGCAGGGTTTGGATCTTTTATCCTGGGAGATTTAACCTGGAAATTCTTTTTAATGCTAATGGCACTTATTCATGTCAGGGCTGGCATATTGATGAAGGAATACACTCCTAAATCTGTTTTTACAGTTTGTGTATACTTCACAGGATTTTAGCACCATATGGCCCTTAAAGATTTGTTATCAGTCAACCCACAGTGGTTACAAAGTCAGATGTATATTGTTCATACAGGTACTCCTCATCTCCATCGTAGGAAAGAAACCTAAAATAAAGACATTAACTACTAAACGAAAGTAAAGAGATGTAACCAGGATGATAAAGACAGATTCTCTCTTACCTTTATGCTCTCCATACAACACCAACCTGGTGAGTATAGATAGTCATTGGATGAGTGATGTACATATTCTCCCTTTTTATACATCTACAAAGGAAAGAGAGGTATAAAGGACACCAGAAACTATTGTTCTCTGGAAGAAAAATATGACTAGGAATTGGCAGGCAGCCTTCCAATGAAGAAACAAATTTCCCTGGTTCAGGTTCTAGTCTTGCACTCTTCTAACTTCAACATCTTAGCAAAGTTTTTTAAATATATATTTATATATATAAGTTGGTAAACAGTAATACAATCACTTCTCCATTAAAATCAATTCATATATTTAAAATCCTTAAAGCAGGTCCTGACTTAGGGTAAGCGTTGAATAATTTTAGTTCTTATTAATAGTTAACTTACATTGTCACTAAGTAGATCTAAGAAGATTTGCAACTTCAGAGAATTATTTAGAATATTCTACCTGCTTCAAGGTTATTATTCTTGCCTCACATACTTTTTGTTTGTTCATTTTTGGTAAGAAAATATGACAATATCTGTGAAGATGTTTTTAAGCATAAATAATATTATGAACACAAGTGAAGATTGCTATCCTTATAGTCACTCTATGGGATAACAGATTTAAAGCCAAAAAAAAAAAAAAAGATTACTATGTCTGGAAGAGCTTACTCCTTTATTTCCTTAAAACCAGCTTCTGCATATGCAACAACAACAAAAAAAAGTCACCTACAAGGTATTTTGAATTACTTAAATATGGAGCACTCTGTAAGTCATGATTATTTACTTATTTTGTTTCCATCTAGATATTTGATGGAATCGGTACTGCTATTGATTTTCCTCAGTTATCTTCTTCTTATAGCTACTAGAAATACTATTAGCATTTTTTTCTTCAAGCTTCAGTCATCAGTGTTCCAAAAAATAATAGTAATAATAAATTACAAAGTATCTGATAAGTTAGTGTGGAAAAAAATCATCATATCAACACAAGTTAAATTGGACTTTACAACAGTTGATGTGGAAGACAGAATAACAAGCCCCACAAAAATGTCACACCTTAGTCCTCAGAATCTGAGACTATATTTCTTTGCATAGCAAAAAGGACTTTTAAAATGTGACTAAGATTACAGACCTGAGATGTGGAGATTGTCATGACTTACCCAAATGGTCCCAATCTAATGACATAAATTCTGAAAAACAGATGTTTCAGAGAGATGTGACAATGCACAAAAAGAAAGGAGAGACAAAATGTGAGAGGGAGTCAATCAACTATTGCTGGCATTAAGTTTTAGGGACCAAGAAATATAAGAGATTTTTAGAAACTAATAGCATACCATACCTGACAGCTGGCAAAGAAATGGGACCTTCATTCTTACAACCACAAGAAAGTAATTCTGCCAATGTCCATTGTGAGTAAAGAAATGAGTTTTTTTCCCTGAAGCCTCCAAAAAAGTAGCACAGCTTGCTGACATCATGACTAGTTCAGTGAGACCCATTTTGGACATCTGCCCTCCAGAATTATACTATAAGAAACTTTTTTTTTTGAGTTGGAGTCTCACTCTGTCGCCCAGACTGGAGTGCAGTGGCCACTCCTGGCCACGGCAGCCTCGACCTGCTGGGCTCCAGCGATCCTTCCGCCTCAGTCTTCCGAGTAGCCGGAACTACAGGCATGCGGTATCACGCCCGGCTTATTTTTTGATTTATTGTAGAGATGAGGTCTCGCCTGCCCAGGTGGGTCTCGAACTCACGGGCTCAGGCAATCCACTCACCTCAGCCTCCCAAAGGCGCGGGATTACAGGCTGAGCCACCGAGCCCGGCATAAGAAACTTTTGTTGTTGTACACCTTTAAGTTGGTGGCAATTTATTATAGCAATAATAGAATACTAAAAGTTGGACATAGAGTACGCATTGTATGTGTTTATTGTTTTTAATATTTTGTTAATTATATTGTTACTGATTAGTACAATCATGTGACACCTAGGACAATTCTTGGTCCTTGATTTACATGTGTACATATAAATTGATATACAAACTCTGCTCTATGTGCTGGTATTTGAATACTCACAAAAGCAATGATGAATTTAAAGACATAATTCTTTGAAACGATAAGCAGAAAGAGAATGGGAATTAACCCTGGAACAAGTGAATATTTGGGGAACACTTCAGTTATGTAATAGGCCTTTTCAAATCCTCTTTGTGTGTCTGTGGCATCATTAGTCTTAACATCCCAATCAATTTTCAGCTGGGGTTCCTCCCAATTTTGTTGGGTAACTATACATAAAAGCACATTTCTTAATGTATCTCATTATTTGTCTGTATTTCAAATTAGAATATAAACACCATGAGAGAAAATATTCTGTAGTTCCCTGCACCCAGAGCAGTATATAGCACATATAAAAGGCATTGAGTCAGCAGGGATTGTGTGTATGTGTGCATGTGTATGTGAATTATTTCTTTCTTAGTATAGTAAGTATTCAGGGGGCAAAAATAATCACCTTAACTACTTATTTATTCTTTCACAGTAAAATATAGTTAAAAAGTTTAAATGATTTAATAGAATCCCACACTCTGCCCCCTAACAATTGCTGAAGGTCAATTATACTCTAAGAAATAGAAAATAATGTCAAATAGAAGAAACTTGGTATCTGTATTATGTCTTTATTTATTTAAGAAATAGTTATTGAGCTTCAGGTACTAGGCAGCATTGTAAGTACTAGGACTCCTGTGAAATAAGATAGATAGTCCCAGTTTCATGGAGCTTGTTGACATTCTGGCTATCTTTCTAATTTGCTTTCCTTTTTTGAAAAGTGAGGATGTTAGATTCTGCATACTACCTGCCTATGAACCCATTTTTAAATGTTAATAGTCAATACTTTGCTTTGTTTCCTAAAAAGTAATTTTTTTTATAATCAGTTGTCCAGTAGCATCACATGGTGAAGCAGAGATAACACTATGTTCACCATAATTTTGTCTTTTCCTAGGCATTTAAGAAGACTATATTTCCTGCCCTTAGGTTGAGGGCTATATGGCTTAGTATTGACCAATAATAAGATGAATAAATTAATTGTAAACTGCTCCTGGTTTTAAAAATACCCATGCTACACTCTTAGCCTTCTATGGAAGCCATGTGGTTCATATGATTTCACAATAAAATACAAGCTACCTGGGTAAATGGGCCACCCTTTGGAGAAAAGTCATAATAGCTCTCACAAATGACTGTCACGTGATAGAGAAAAAAAATATTGTGCAAATGCTTTGAGATGTAGAGTTTCATTGTTAATGCAGCAGACTAGCCAGGCATGTCAGAAATATGAGATTTTACTTCCCTGTTGATTCCTCTGCCTAACACAATTGTTGATCATACCGTCTCTAACAATAGTATTTCTTGATATCAGCAATCATATTGACTACTCACCACGTTTAAGAACATTGTTAAGAATGACTTGTGCAGATTTAAATAAAATTTTTCAATCTTTGATCATTTTTAGACTATGATATTAACACATCCATTCATTATTGACTAAATTGACTCTTCCATTTGAGTAACTCAAGTGTTGGCTATTTCCAATTAAAAGTCATCACTTTGTATCTCACTACTGTTACAGAGAGTTAAAAATGAAAACACTACCTTAAATATTTCTATTACTTAGTTGGCTTCCTTCTAATTTTCATTAGCTGCAGGGAATTGCCCTCTAAATGACTAATTAAGACTGGTGTCCTGAGGTACCCAGCATTCCTAAGTGATAATTGCTTGAGATTAAAAGCCAAAGACCAACAGGCTTTAAGTGTTTAATGGGCCAAAGTAACAAGGCTGATGTATGGACTTCCCTGAGCTTGTAGCAGAGATGGCCTGTGTTAGCTTACTAAGAAGGATCCCAATTTAAACTCATGCAGCTTATGTATCAAGAAACTTAGGGAGTTGGTGAATCAACATTTCTATTCCAGAAGCAACTCGGGGGAAAAATGAAAAGCACTTGAACACTTGAGGAGGACAGCTCTTAGAGATGTGTCAATGGATGTTTTTCCATCAATTCTACTTTAAATCCATAACATACCCATGAGTTTAGGGGGTGTCTTCATGGTTACATGTGTTGTGATAGTATTGCACACATTTGGCATAAGCCCTGGCCACCATGTTTGGGCTTGAATGCCTTGATCTTTCAGTGATAGACTGATTGAACCATCCGACTATTAGAAAGCAAGTTTTGTCAGAAATTAGGAACTGGGATTTAGAGATTTGAATGAATCTGTCTTTACAGTGTAGTTGAGATGTATGTGAACTTTTGGTGGGCATCTTCTCCAGTGTATATGGAGAAGAAAGATCACTGATTTTCAGAGACAGAATATTGCATCAACATCAAGGTAAGAGTGAAAACGGTGGACTACACAATCCTAGAGAAAAGATACTAAAGCAAAGCTCATTTTGTTTCTGTTTCCAATAGCTAGATCTCTTTGACATTAAATATAGGAGTGAAGCAGTGTCCATACAATTTTATAATATAATCTATTTTTTTTTTTGTCTAAGGTATTGGACAACAAAACTCTAAGAATTAGCATATTTAGAATTAGCTTAAAGGCAGTATCTAAGGTTATCTCATATTTCTGATATTAAAATAACTATTCCTTACTATCTACTATCTACCATAAAGTAACTAGGCACGGGGGTATGAAATGAATAATGCTTGCTCTTAAACAACAAAATAGCACCTGTGTTAAATTCTCTCTCTCTCTCTCTCTCTCTGTCTATATGTGTGTGTGTGTGTGTGTGTGTGTGTGTGTGTGTGTGTGTGTGTGTAATGGCTATGCATGATATGTTCCACTGGTTATTTGTATGACTTTGTTGGACTGGGGTCACCAGAAACTGGAAACTGAGAGATGCACAATAGATTGTCTCTCAGATCTTACTCTTTTTTTTTCCCCCAGCAAATTTCTCTGGCAAAGGGAAAAGCAGCAATAGATGTTACGGTTTGGGAAACTGCCGTCTAATTTCAATGTTCAGCAACCACAGCACTCACTGAGATTTATTTGCAGCAAGAAAATTGTTTGGGGAACATAATTTTTACAGGACATAACAGCACTATATGTTTTTCACAGCTTCCACTGATAACATTTGTGACACTTCAGGGGAAAGTGCAAACTTTTATAAAGCTACAAAACAGGCCTCTAAGGGGACTGATTTTAGTTCAGTTAATAAAAGGTCTCAGAGTATTTCAATGTTTATAAAAAGGGCAAAGAATGGAGACCAAAACTCAGGACAATCCTACACTCAAAATAAATTACCCTGGATCCCAGAAGAGGGGAGGGTTCCAAAGTGGCATACTACACAAGCAACTCATGTAGGTCTTGTACATTCTTCAACCTGCTTTCTATTTAATTTTGTGTTCGAGTGATATAGAAAATACTGAAAATGTTTTTTTCAAGTTTCTAACTTTTTAACATTAAGTCTGAATGACATTGAAGAAAAGAAATAAAAGTAAAAAGGCAAAAAAATATTTTGGGACCAGCATTGAAAATGACAGCTAAGCATTTCTCAGAAGGATAGGACTTCTATACTAGCTCATGAAGATAAAGTGCTACATGTTTTGCATTTTTGCCATGTGACCTTTATAATTAACCAATGTTATTTTATAATTGAATAAGAAGAACTTTAAATTAGAAACCAGATAAATAGCTGTGGAAAAAAATGGCAAGTTAAATAATTTTCCTCTTCTTTAGTTTTCATACTGTCAAATGAAAAACAGGAGACAAACTATCTCACTAGAGTTTTATCTCTATTATATTCAGCAAAAATATTGCAAGTCTATTTGGTAGTTATCCTTTAACTATCCTTTAATCTTAAAAATATTCTAGATTTGATAATAGTTTGAGTATTTCTGAAGATTAAATAAATATTTGGAAGCATTTCCTAGGGTAAAAGTCAGAATTCAAAAATATTTAACCTATTCTAAATATCACTCACATGAACAGCTAATTTACGTTACACTATTCTCCATAACATATAAGTCAAAACGAAGAGATATAAACTGTATTCTTAAAATAGAGATGTACAGGGCATGTTCAAGGATTTCCAGATAGTGAGAGAAAGGGTACAAATTCAACCTAATATTTGTGATGCAGTTTCGTTGCCGTCCCCACTTTACTAATTTTTTCATAATGTAGTGGAATAAAATATGAAAAAACATTTTCTCAAGTTAAAAAAATAGTACAAAATGTATATCCATTCATTAATTCAACCATTTAGTATTATACTTTTTTTCATATGCCAGGCACTAAGGTAGGATATAGGATACACAAAGTAAAAATACAAAATACCTTCACTTAAGTAGTCCATTTTCCACCATAATATGTGAACAAATAAATGAACAAAATAAAAAATTCCAAAATAGTATACCTTACATAAGTACCGTACTTTAATATATGTAAAGCATATCGATTTTCATACTATAAAATGCAAATCTGAATATTTTGTGAATTGATTGGGTTCACAAGTTATCCCATAGTGTGATACGTGCTCACTCAGGTTTTCTGCTTCTTCTTATAAAGTTACTAGTGCCCCATCTTCATGATCTTATCTAATCCTAGTTACTTTCCAAAAGTCCTGCTTCTTAAATATGGTACAATAATGTGAATATATGAATATTTTTTGGTCCTTCAGATTTGTCGTCTCTGGACATTTTATATAGATTAGCTCATGTAATATATAGTCTTTTATGACTGACTTCTTTCACTTAGCATAATGTTTTCAAGGTTCATCTATGCTGTACTGACTCCAAGTTACAGCCAGTCTTTCCACTATGCACTCTCTGTTAGGATATTTCTTATAACCCTTTAATAGCCAACTGTCCACTGACTAGAAGAAAAAATTAATTTCCTTCGCATTTCAGATCAAATTCTTTTAAAAAAAATTTTTTATTAATAATTTTCTAGTACATGGTCTTCATAAATGTGTGTATGTATATATATGATTGAGCTCTTAAAATTCTTTCACAAAATTGCATATATTTAATGCCTTAGAGTTCTAATCAGGAAGGCCTTAAAGCAAATCTCCCACCATTCGGTGTTCTTAAGCCTCATGAGCCTATAATCAAAGCAGTAAGAGACTGAGTTTTGATCTTCGTTTTCATCCTACATAATTAAAAGTGGTATGTGTCATATTTGCAAACTCTCTCTAGTCTTGGTTTTCATACATAGTTCAAACAATCCGAGAATGATTTGAAGACCGGGTTCTGTAAGCAAAAGATAATGTAGAACATGAAAGAAGTGGCAACATATTCTCCTAGAAAATTATGTTATTACTGAGAATGAAGTATGAATAGTAGGTAAAAACTAACTACATGCCAGAGAAGTTACTTGAATCTCTCACCCTTACCTACCACTTCCTACCCAATAGGGAGATGAAGCTGGAGGACACAGAAAAGAGGAACACCGAAGGAAAAACATTGTATGGCATTACAGCAATTTGCATTAAATCAAAATTTGTGGTGAGGAATGAACTTTAATAAAAGAAGATATCAATGCTTTTTCCTACAACAAGAGTCAAGGAAGATTAACCATCATTGATCCTATAGATCTGAGTTAGGGAAAACTGCAGTACCAGGGATCAGGTTTTGACCAGAATCCCTTTTGTATAAGAGCTATACCCCAGAGATATACTTGAGAGTTATCAAGATTTAGAAGTTGGAAGCTATCTTGATTCTTTAACCTGCCATTTGTGTCATGATCTCATAGCTTGTCACATATCCTTTTGTAAAAATGTGCATCCTCTAAATGCCTGATACCTTGTGAAGACAGCTAAGAATAGTTAAATATTGACATTATTAGGTCAATCCAGGAAATAAAAAAAATTCCGGCTGACAAGAATGTAGAATACTACTCTCCATGAATTAATGAAGAAAAAAATAATTCTGTGCCCTTCTCTAAGCTAATAGTTCAGTTGGCAAGAGCAAGCCTGAAGGGGTTTGGAAGTAGAACTGTTCTCTCAGCATTTATTACTGTCCCTTCAAATCAAGATTGAGGTCTCTGGGGAAAAATGGTGAGAAAGATGTAAAGCATTTACAGTTTGGTTGGCATTTGCTTTGCAAGGAAAAAAATATATATATAGTAACTATTACATACTGAAAAATTTCTCCCTATCAATACAAAACAATGGTTTTAAAACTGTGACATTTCTGAAAAGTCCTCTATTTCTCTCCTCACTGAACTAGATTCTTTTTCTGCCAAAAAGTCCAGCCCAACTCCATTTCCTATGAAACCTAACAGAACCAGTCCTAATTTACTTTCATTTTTTCCCAACACCTTAATAGTTGCATGAACTATCCAGTATTTGATGTGCACCTTTTTCAAATGATGCTGTTTTCATAAATCTCTCTGTTTTTCCACTGAAAAAGTACCCATCTTTTTTTTTTTTTGAAGAGACAGCTCATCTGCTATACAAATCAAAGCACTAGAATCCTATGAGAAGAAAATGTGCATACACATTAGCATGTAGAGGAAATGTATGATATTCTATTGGTCACTATTTTCATTGTACTTCACCTCCATCTCAATGTCTCTATTAACCAGGTTTTGAACTTTGAGCTTAATCACATGTTCTAGATCTTTGGAGTCACCACTGAGACATAGTGACAGGTTGACTTCCCACTTTTGCTTTTACTATGCCTCTTCTCATGGACAGAGTTTTTCCTCTATTCTGGTTTTTCTTAGCTACCACCTAACCTATCAGACACTAGTCCCCAGGTGCCAATCTCAAGATTGGGGTAACTCACTGGTCGGTGTGCCCTAAAACACTTTGGCCTATTATAGGAAAGTCTTTGTTTTATTACATGTATAACTTTTATGCTGCTGGCCATAATTTTGGACCTATAATGACAATTTTTAAATGTTTTTGTTTAGTCAGATGATTAAAATTCAGTGGCACATACAGAGAGGTTAAACAAACAGTTTTGTTTATTAGGCTTCAAAAAGAGTTTTAATGAATTCTTGTTCTTCTGTTGAGTTGACTGAATTGATCAGTGGCCCTGCCCTTGTGTAGACACAATGTAAATGAACTCTGATTCATTAGTGGATCATTGCCACGGAAAGCCTTCTTTGTCTATTACATATACACAAAGAACAAGAAAACAGCAATGGAACAATTCTATCCACTAACACATCTACTACTGTAACCACAGGGTGTCATGACTGCTGCTAGTTTTTAAGTTTCTGAAAGACTGAAAATAATAAGCATTTCTTCAAACTTGATATGTGCCAAAAGCAAGGTCTCCCTTCTCTAAAGATTAACTGATTTTTTTGTGGGGTTTTCTTTGTCACATTTTTAGCAAGCGTTTTGTATTTCTTTGAGATAGCTATTTTCATTGTTTGCTATACACTTACAAAATTAATATTAAAAAGTGCCCAGCCAGGTATCCTAGCAACTCAGTGCCTCTTTTATTTCTCTCTAGTGCTTATTTATTAGGTGCTTTGGAGCCTTTTCTCAATCAATTAAGGGACACGTATGGCTAATCTAGAGCAACACATTTCATCTTGGTCTAATTTACTGGAAATCAATATTCATTGTCATGGATTATTCACCTCAAAAGGGGATACTACTGACCTGAAAGGTATCAGGAGGCTGGAATTAACTCCAAGATTGTATGAAAGAAGACACCTTGAGGATAGCAAGTCCTCAGATTGGACAGAAGTGACAGAGGAATGATCTCTCAGTCTCATGTAGGGCTCTGACTCTTATTGCCTCAGCTGCAGGCTGCGAACTCAGGCCTGAGGATGTAGGAGTTAGCCACCTTAATTGTGGGCCCAGCCCTGTCATTATTGGAAATTGGAACTGCCAGTCAATTCCTGATCAAAACCCCAAGTGGCCACGCCATAATAGATAAGATGGACAAATGGGGCCTCATCAAACTGACAAGCTTCTGCAAGGCAAAGAAACCATCAAGAGAGTGGGGAGACAGCCCACAGATTGGGAAAAATATTTGCCAACTCCATGTCTGACAAAGGCCTAATATCTAGGATCTACAAGGAACTCTAATGTGCCAAAAAAGAAAAAAAGAAATAAAACAAAACAGCTTCATTATAAAGTAGGCAAAAGATATGAACACACACTTCACACGTCTCAAAAGAAGGCATATGAACAGCCAACAGATAAATGCTCAGCCTCACTAGTCATCAAAGAAACGCAAATTAAAACTTCACTGAGATACCACCTAACTCCAGTCAGGATGGCCATCATCAATAACTCAAAAAACAACAGATGCTGGAGGGGATGTGGGAAAAAGGGAACACTTCTGCAATATTGGTGGAGGTGTAAACTAGCACAACCTCTGTGGAAAACAGCGTGGCCATTCCTAAAAGATCTAAAAATCGACCTTCCATAAGATCCCATAAACTCCCTATTAGTAATATACCCAAGGGAACTTAAATCACTCTATGAAAAAGATACCTGCATGCTCATGTTTATTGCAGCACTATTCACAACAGCAAAAGCATGGAACCAACTGTGCTGCCCATCAAAAGACGACTGGATAAAAAAAATGGGGTACATATACACGATGGAATATTACACAGTCATAAAGAAGGACAAAATTATGAATGTCACAGCAACTTGGATGGACTTAGAGTCTACAATACTGAGTGCACTATCACAGAAACAAAGAACTGAGTATCACATATCCTTACTCATAAGCAAACCTTGAACAATTATCATAATACTATAAGGAAGGGATTGGCAGTAGTGGGAAACTGTCAGGTGATGGGAGGTGGGATTGGCAGTAATGGGAAACTGCCAGAGGAAGGGGAGCACACTTCATCAACAAGGGTACCTGCATAATGAACATTTGTATACTAACCCTGAATTCACCCCACGTCTTTAAAATAAAATTTTTAAAAAATTGTGTAATTTTCTTGATAGGTCAATTAAGCACAGGTTTATCCATATCTAATCCAAGTGAAGGCAGTGTCAGTGATCTGAGTAGACTGACTGGGCCAGAGTATCCTCTGAGGTATTGGCTGAAATCTCAAGACAAAAAGAGGGCAGAAAAAGTCCATTATACGGGGAAAGTCAAAATAAAAATGTAGACTATAGCTTCACTTGGGCAAACAGGCTTGGGAAAGGAGCTTCTAGAAAGGCAGAGAAAAGTATAGGCAGTTCTCGTCTCCTGGATGGAGATACGATGTGACTGGCTATGACTGTCATATAAGAGCTAATTATTCAATTTTTAGAAATGTTGCTAGCTGATTGATAAATCTGCTCTAATTAAAAATTAAATTATATAAATGCAATAAAACATATTAGAGGCAAAGATAAATATGGAAAACATTACTCTTATTATTTTATTAGTAGCTATGAGTTGGGACTCTTTACACTCCTGGAAGTGGAAAAAGCTATAAATCAGGGCTTTAGGCGGAGAATGGAGATGAGGAATAACTACATGGACTTTCAGAATACTTTTCAAATATGTTGTGAGGCAGTCAGTGTAATCATCGTCATCTTATTACAGGTAAAAAAAATTTTAAAATGATGTGACTTGCTTGAGTCACTTAGTAAATAATTGCATACAGATAGCATCTTAAGTCTCCTGATTCTTACTCTACAAATATATCTATCCATATGTATTTCTGTCACAATGCATCTTTGTTTTTTGTTGCTTATAACAGAATACCTGCAACTGGGCAATTTATAAAGAAAAGGCATTTATTTCTTTACAATTATGTAGGCTAGAAGTTTAAGGTCAAAGGGCCGTGTCTGGTGAGAGCCTTCTTGCTAGGGGAGACTTTCTGAGGGGTCCCAAGAAGGCATAGGGTATCACATGAGAAGGGAACTGAGCATGCTGGCATACTAGCTCAGGGCTCTCTTTCTCTTCTTACAAAGTCACCGGTTTCTGTTCCATGATAACCCATCAATCTATTGATCCATTAGTCATTAATTCATGAATGACGTGAGGCAGAACCCTCATGACTCAATAACCTCTTAAAGACCTCACCTCCTAGCCGGGTGATAGCTTGTACTTCCAGCTACTTGGAAGACTGAGGCAGAAGGATCGCTGGAGCCCAGTACGTCGACGCTGGGGTGGCCATTGAGTGTGCCACGGCACTCCAACCTGGGTGACAGAGTGAAACTTTAACTCAAAAAATAAATAAATAAATAAAAAGACCTGCCACATTGGGCATTGCATTTCGACATGAATTTTGGAAAGGACAAGCTTTCAAACCATTAGCACACTTCATTTACTTTCCTTGTATGGTAGGTCGGAGAACACATATTTGTTGATTTTATGTAGGCTCTGAGGCATGCCTAGCAGAACATTGTGTTATGTCTGAGACACATTTAATTCTTTAAGTCATAACTCCACTCTCCTAAAGGGTAACAACGCCTTACCTGTCTACCTTAAAGGTTTACTGTGAGAAAGAAGTAAGAAATGGATTGGGGAGTTATTTGAAATGAATCTAAAGCTTTAAAAGTTTATGGAATATTTTTATTAAATGCTTTTAATTTTTATCATCTCCACCAATGATAATAATTAAGTTCGTAGTAAAGAGACACAAACTGTGTTTGTTGTAGGAGTCAAAAAAGAGACAAGTAAATTGAATTACCTATCACAGTCTAGTCTCCAGTTAACTATTTAGATTTGTTTTATAGGTGTAGTGAGTTTGCAGCTCAAGTGAAAAGAAGTCTTAAGGAAAAAAATGGATAATTTGATATTAATGAAATTGATATAAGTAATTTTGCAAAACATTGTGGCAATAAAAACAAGGAAAAATGAAAAGAAAATTAACCTGCAGCCAATAGAAAAGAAAAATATTTGTTAGCAATATATTCTTTGCTGAGGAGAAAAAGTCCAGAAGAAACATGGTGCAAAGTTATCTGGAGTTTGTAAAGCTCAAAATTGATTTCCATTAATCTGGGATTTTGTAAGAAGCAGATGCCCTATATATCGAGAAGACAGAATTATACAAGGTGTCTGGGTTACCAGATAGAGCTACTAAAGGCAAAAATTAGAAATGCAAATTTTGGCAGAAAATAATCTTTAAGTTTGACAACCTTCACAAAAATATGTATTTGAAATTAAGGAAGAAAAATATCCTGATTTTTCCAGGAACAGGAGCATTTTTTATTTCATTATTGAGTTTTAATTTTTCTCTCTACTTTTGTTATACTTTGTACAGTGTCTTATTTTATTCATATCATTAGTTTTGTATAACTATTAGACACCAACAAAGCCTTGATACTCATGAATTACTTTGTAATGATATACACAGGTCAAAAGAAATACTTTAAGATAATGGCCAGTAATTTTCCAATATTAATAAAAGTAAGCTTAGAGGGAGAATCAGAATGAATACAAAATCACACTGAAAAATACACACACATATCTAAAAGCTTCATAGTCAAGTGTCAAAAAGCAAAGACAAATGTAAAATTTCCAATGTAGATATAGGTTGCAAAACAGAAACATTGTGTATAAAACAAAATTAAGAAATATAAGTCTTTCTATCAAAAGCAAATGTCAAAAAAAAGGTATAATGCCTTTAAATTCTGAAAGACAGAAAAGAACCCTAAAAACTTTCAATGCAGTATTCCGAATTGAGAAAACGTGTTTGTTAAGTGAAGATGAAATAATGACTTTTTCAAACAAACCAAAGCTGTGAGTTCATTCTCATCAGAATATGATACTAAGTGGAAATTATGCAATACACAAAGAAATAAAGACAACCAAATGTATTAAAAATAAGAGTCAGTACACAAAGTTTTATTTTTTAAAATTATTATGTTTAAGGGGCTTAAAGTCTATCCAAAAAAAAGAAGTAACAATATAATGGGTGTTTCAAATGCAGTTTGCCTTGAGAACCAATACAGAAATAGTCAAGCTAGAGAGGTTTTTGTGTCTTCAAGGTGTAAAAACTAGAATTTATTTCTAATAAAGCCTTTGAAAGAAGTTAATAAAATAAACTCATGTTAAAAAATGTCCATTGATATCTTTCTGGATTTATATAAAATTCTGCCAATTGATTTGCAAAAGTGTTATATCATGCATATAGTCTTATATTTGTAAGAACAATGTCCAAGAACATCAGCACTTTTAGAATGAGTGATTTATGTAATTAAAATGATTGGTAAAGTTACCTTAGTTACTGCAAACAAATGAGACAGCAACATATGTAAACACATCTCTTTTACTCCCTACTTTAAAAAATTATTTTAATGACTCAGTGATATAAATGAAGGCGGACACTGAAATATTAACTAGTATTGTGATAGTTGCCTATCAACCACCATGGTCACTGCAGTTATTTTTTTCTAGGGTGTGTAAATGGACCGTTTGTTTTATAAAAACATGTTGGGCTAAATTCTATGCAAAAAGAGTTTACTGGGTTCCCAACATGTGCTAGATAATGTGTGGATAAAAAAGAAACCTGCAGTTTTTAATAAGGAGCTTGTAATTAAATGGAAAGACAAGATCTATACCTAGGAATCAGCTTAAAGATAACAAAATGCATGGTGCCATTAGATGTCTAAGCTTGCAATGTAATACCTACTGTCAAAGTTCACAGAAGAGAAAGAGTAAAATGAGCTGGAGTCATGAGGAAATTTATACTAACAATGACAATCAGAGAGGGTTTAATTGCTAAAGAAGACAAACAGGACCCCAAATAACAAAGTAATATACATCCTGGAAAAGGAGGTACCATAGCAATAGCACTAAAGAAAGGATATGCATCTCAGCCAAAGGCTATCTCACTGGAAGAGTTTGGAAAGGTCAGGCTGGGAATCCAGTTGTCCTTCTCTGTCAGCTCCATACCAGACACAGTTTCTCTTTGGATGAGGAAAAATCAACATGCATATGGAACACTTCAGGTCCAGGAAATACAAACAGAGTCTTGACAAGGGTTTTTTATACTTTTACTCATCGTGTAGAAACATTCTTGCTTTGAAATCGGTCACAAAGTCACACTTTTCGGGGGGAGGAAGGGACGGGGGAGGGTCTCATCAGCAAGTATAAATCATCAGTCTTACTCTCATCAATATACAATTCTGACAAATTTGTATAAACTGCCTAGGAAATCCTCAGATTTTCAATTACAAAGCATCACTTTTAACTATTATGTTGATGTCTTGATTAAGCAGCAAAACAGGCCAGGCCAGTCCCAGGCCTGTTGCACTCACCTTTCCAGTACAGAGGGCTTTACAAAAGGGACAGACTTTGATAAAGACCTCAAAAAAACTGGTAGAATATGGCTCAAAAAAAAAAAAGATATTTTGTAGGTAATGTTATATGGTTATAATCTAGTCCAGCAGTCAAACTATGTTTTCAGGATCTCTGGTGGTCTCTAAAACCTTTCAGACACTCTGAGGTCTGAAAGACGGTGGCTTGCAGTGAGACTCAACACCCTTTAAGGCCAAGAAATTTAATGGGGGTGAGTACGGTGGCTATGGAACCTGAGAATCAGATTGCAGCATGGAGGCAGGGGTGTGGCAGGTTTTATAGAAATTTAAAGCGACCTGTCAGTTACCTGTTGGTCGGCAGGTGAGGTATTTTTGGGATTGGCAGGGGCTTTCGCGGGTGCGGGAACGGTGGGCTTTGTTGTGGAAGAAGAACCCGGAGAGCCTTGTCCGAGCCTCCATGTTAGTTTGTCTGGGCTCCTTCTTAGGCGGGAGTGCCATTTTAGGTAGGGGCCACGCCTAGGCTTAGCCTTTGGAGGGGGCGGGTTCG